>NC_048574.1:67127786-67252786 GCF_013265735.2 Oncorhynchus mykiss | reverse complement strand
GCACCTCCTGGCACAGTTATGTAACTTCCTGTTGTGGGTGGTGAACTTCCTCTCGATCTGCCGCACACTTCTGGTCACATCACCTCCCCTCTCTGGTCCACTTTGGGGTCTATTGAGCTGAAGCTGGCCTGCGAATACACGACCAATATAGCATAGGTCTGTCAATGGATGCATCTCAATTAGATCCCCCTCATCTCCTTCCCTGGTCCTGAAGGAGACAATGAGAGGAAACCTCTCTAGACTATTGAGATGCACACATGCTGTCTGCTTCCACCTGGGTCCAGTATACCCACTGCAGCAGTAGAAAGGGATTAACATGGGCTAAGGGGTGCGAAAGGGTTAATTTGGGACTGCCCCTGACTCGGGGTTAAATCTCATTTTGTTGTAAATCTCCTTTGACAGTTTGAGGTGTAAAGGAGATCCCCGCGCCCCTCCTGCTCATCCCACCCCCTCCTCCCAACTCATCCCAGGACCACAGGGGAAGCTTTGGAGCTGAGTGCAGGGTACCGATCTCCCCCGTCCTCCACTCTCTCCCCCTCTGCCAGCTCCAATAATGCCTCTCTATAACAGATTGATCTGGGCAGAATAACTCAGTAAATCTCTGCAGTGGCCTTGAATCAGTTTGCATGGCTGCTCTGCCCCCTCGTGTAATTTGCCTAAGCTCCTCTCTCCTCCAATGGGGCTTCTTTTATTTTCTCTCTCTCTCTCACACTCATCCTCCACTTTTATCTCACTCATAACCATCTTCATCAATCAACTCGTCTCTGTGTGGACTGACTTTGTTGACAGTGATGTCACTGCTGTGTTGAGAGTTGTTGTCTGAGTTAGATTTGTACATGTTATTGTATTCTGTGTTGTTTTTGGCTGGCTGGGTGGTTATTTGGCATGCTAACTAACTAGGCCTAAGAGAAGCCCTCATTGCTTCTGCTGAACTAATTTTTTATTTGCCCCCGTCTCTGTCACTCATCTAAAGTAGTGCTCTTATAGTTAATGCCCCTACAATAATCTGGGGACATTAAATGTCCATGGCAATTTTACAATATATTTGATGGCTATGTAAAGCCATGATCCTACTCCTACATGCATTGGCCATGTCTATGGCAGGTTGACATTTATTGTCATGAATCTTGCCCTGGAGGCAGAACTGAGCAATTTCTGCTAGATGGGCCAGCTGCAAAACAAAAATTAGCTTTTTGGTCTTAATTTAAGGATAGGGTTAGGAATTAAGGTTAGCAGTGTGGAGATTATATTACTTTGTGGTTGTGCCAGCTAGTGACCACTCGACAGAGCTGCCCCCAGAACCAGATTCATGACAAAACATTTCAACCTGCTGTCCTGGCCCTTTGGATACATTACAGTTCATCTCCTGATAATTGTTCAGTTGAGCTCTACCACCACCTTGTGGTCAAGTATTTAAACTGCACTACTGCACTGGATGAGAGAGACAGATGAAAATTGCTTATATTGCCTTGGATTTAACATTGAACAGTACTCCCCCAGAAGTTAAGATTTCTAAAATCATGTCATTGAGCTTACCAGCATCCTGAGAGATGATTGTCATAGCAGACTTTAGGCTAATCAATTCCAAGCCTGGAGAGCCACACAACTGGTTGAATCAACGTTGTTTCCACGTCATATCAATGAAATTCTATTGAACCAACGTGTAATAAACGTTGAATTGGTGTCTGTGCCCAGTGGGACACCACTGCTTCTTTTTATTTCGACCTTGGAAACCAGGTGAGTAGTGTACTCTGGCTAACCAATGGCATGAACTGATCACTTAGCTACCAGGGACAGAGGAAAAGCAGCAGTGCTGTGGTACACCAGAGCAGGAATCAAACAGGCCTGCTTTCTGTGTCTCCTCTAATGTTGTTGAGCTGTGAGTAAGACTAGTCTCTGTCCCCTCTGCTTCCTCCCCGCCCCCTCCACCCCTCCACAACATGCCCACATTGCCACCCTCTGAATTAGCTCCAAGGCAATGGTATGTACTAACACTGAAGGCTACGCTTCTTCACTGCTTCTTCACTGACACCATGAAGACTCACTCAGCTAAGGGAACATGGGAAATCTGGATGCCTTCTGATTGTTACGTAGTCATTACTGTTATTACTGTTATTATTATAGCAATCCAAATGATCTGTAATTCCAGATGTGATCTTCAGTGTCTAGTTGGTTTGGGTTGTGATGAGGCAAAATCTCTCCAGCACAATTTCTCATTTTCCCTTACACTGCATGTTGAGCATTGATGATATGATTTGCTGTCTTGTTGAGTCAGTCTACTGTGAAGGGTCTGTCTACTACTGTGAAGGGTCTGTCACTGTAAAATCATCCCCTCTATGGATGTTTCTGTCTATCTATATATATATATGTGTATGTGTTTTTTATATACTGTGTTTAATATTATATAGAAATGTTACTCCATGGATCTTACTGTCAGAGATCAGTGCGGTTGAACGTCATCTTGGGGCAGTTTTCTCTTCCCATTATATATTGACCCACTGTTTTTTATTTCTGTCTCTCTCTACCTGTTTGGTTCTGTTGTATTGTAACGAAGGTGAGTGTCGGTCTTACTTTCTTTCCCTCACCCCTGACCCCTCACCCCTGACCTCTTCCAGAACACAGCTCTAGATAAGAAGAGGATCCAGCTGACTCGTCGCAGCCAGAGGCCCACAGCACCACCTGGGAAGAAAGTAGTCCCTCCTGCAGCCATGCCAGTCAAGCAAGCCACACCCAACACCAAACACCAACACCCAACACCAGTCTCACCCAACACCAAGCTGGCATCACCCACCAAGCCTGCCCTCCCAGAGGAGGAACCCAAGAGTCCTCAGACTGATGTGCCTGTCCCTGTATCCCCTCCCATCTCTCCTTCAACACCTACCAGACCCGTTACCTCTCCCTCTGTCCCTGTCTCTCCTTCCTCTCCTACCAAGCCTAACGTCTCTATCTATCCTACCTCCCCTACCAGGCCCAACAACTCTCCCTCTCCTTCCTCTCCTACTAAACCTGTTATCTCTCCCTCTCCTTCCTCACCTACCAAACCTGATATATCTCCCTCTTCAACTACCAAACCTGTTATCGCTCCCTCTTCACCTACCAAACCTGATATCTCTCCCTCTTCAACTACCAAACCTGATATCTCTCCCTCTTCAACTACCAAACCTGTTATTGCTCCCTCTTCACCTACCAAACCTGTTATCGCGCCCTCTCCTTCCTCCCCATCTTCACCTACCAAACCTGTTATCGCTCCCTCTTCACCTACCAAACCTGTTATCGTGCCCTCTCCTTCCTCTCCCTCTTCACCTACCATACCTGTTATCGCTCCCTTTCCTTCCTCTCCCTCTTCACCTACCAAACCTGTTATCTCTCCCTCTCCTTCCTCTCCCTCTTCACCTACCAAACTCCAAATGTCCCCTTCTCTTTCCTCTCCAACCAAGCTCCATGTTTGTGCCTTCCCTGGGGCCTCTCATATGCCAGTTACTTGCCCCTCTGCCTCATCACCTTCCAAACGCAAAGCCTCCCCCTCTCCTCCTGCCCCTCTCTCTCCCTCCTCTCCTCCCTCTCTTTTTACCTGCCCCGCTCCCTCTGCCTTTCCCAGCCCTCCCTCACCCCTGACCTGCTCCTCTCCCTCCTCTCCCACCCCTCCATCACCCCTGGTGGGCCTTGACGTTGAAGCTGCTGCTACTGCCAGAGAGCTGTGAGAAAGAATGATGGATGAGAAGACTGGCTGCTGGACCATGGTCTAATTTGTACCTTTCCAGCCCCCTTACCTCCACACGCCGTATCCCCAGACCTATGATTCGCATGTAGGGGGCTAGATACAGATAGAACCTCCATCCCCAGTAACAGTATAACAGCTGATGTCCACTGCTGTATCGTTCCTAGGCTCCCAAGCAACAAATGGCAAAAAAAAGCAAAATGGCTCCTACAACCTACAGTACAATCTCTGTAGAGAACCCATCATATCCACGCTCCAAGAGGGAAGTTGAGGTGTTTTGTACATTTTGGTTGATTTTGTATATACGGTATGTGTGTATTTATATATATGGAGAAAATAGAGCGAGGCCTGGCTAGTTAGTGTGTGTGGTTTCAGATGGGGTTTTCTGGAATGACTTCTGATCATGTTTTATTTATTGTCTGTGGTTGGTTGGTAGAAACACACATGTTGATTATGGGTAGAAGTGTATTATTTGGCGTGCTTGTTGTCTGTTGTAAGATAAACTGCTACTGTAGATGTATATAGTATTGTATGACAGACACGAGGCACCAGAATGAAAGTTGAAGGTTTGAGTTTTGTTTTCTTCTCTTGTCTGTAAAGCCTGTTTATCATTGGTCCGCTATGGAGCCTGTAGTGTTTAACTGCTGAACACCAAAAGAGAGACGCAACAGAGTAGAAGATGAACGTGTCAATGAGGAGAGGTGTGCCTGTGAAAATAGCTGCCAGATCAGGGGTGTGTTCAGGGCGGCAGGTAGCCTAGCGTTTTGAGAGTTTTTGGCCAGTAACCGAAAGGTCACTGGTTCGAATCCCCGAGCCGACTAATCTGTAGATGTGCCCTTGAGCGAGTCACTTAACCCTAAATGCTCCTGTAAGTCGCTCTGGATAAGAGCGTCTGCTAAATGACTACAATGTAAATGTTCATCAGGCACAAAATTGAAGAAAACAGACAAACAGGAAGGGTCTTCCTGGACATGTCCTGTAAGAAACATTTGCCCTCCGTTGCGAAACATTTTTCATCGTGTGCCCTAATGAACCTGACCCAGTAGTTAGATTCCTTTTCTGAAACCAGCTGACAGGAAACACTGGGAGCTCTATCCCCTCATATACTCATTTATCAGTCCAGATTTACCGGATAATAACGTGAGGCTGTTCCACTTTGCTGTTGTCTTTGTCTGTAATGGTAATGCACTTGTTTTAAAGTCCATGTTTAAGTCCCAAATCGCACCCTATTCCCTATATAGTGCACTACTTTTGAGCAGGGCCCATAGGGTTGGGGAATAGGGTACCATTTGGGATGCGGCCTGCATCTCTTTACCTAGCCTACTGCATGCAGTTGGTTAGTTTAACCTTTCGGATATTGATAATGGCTCCGATGCACAGCACTACTCCAAGGGGCTTTAGTTGCATGCCATGTTCCTCCCTCTGCCTCCCCACAAAACAGGTCTCACACACACACACGTCAAGCTGGTACTATTGTACGTATAGTAGCTGTTCTGTTGTGTAATGTTTAGTCAAACTACACTGTCATCATCATAATGCTTGTTTTATTGCAGTTTTAGTCTGGATACGTGTATGGAAATTACATTTCAAACAGGAAAAACACTCCTGTCAAGTTTGTCTGGATACGTGTATGAAAATTACATTTCAAGCAGGAAAAACACTCCTGTCAGCTTTGGCCAACAGTTTTAGTTTGTGCATTTTGCCACTGTGACTCCCTTTATCATTATGTATTAGCAGCACATCGGAGAACTTCAAACGCAATAAAAAGTATTCAAATCAATGTTTTAAAGTATTTCTTTGGCACTGTTTTTGATTGTGTGAAAACGCCTATGTTGATAAAGGTAGAAATCAGATATTATAAGCCACTCACAATGAGGTAAAGTGACCATCAGCGCCATCCTGTGGACAATATCTGAAGCAACAACATGGCCTAATTCCAACCATTAGCCAATGAAAACAACTATTTGATGACGTGTTTTGCTCCAGACCTATCCTGATGAATCAGATCTACTGAGCCAATCACCAGGATAGAAACAGTTACCAGATCTAGCTCTAACATTGAGCCTATGGGGAAACAAGCTAGGGACCAACAGACTCCCATAACCCCCTGCTCTGCAAGTCAGTGATGGCAGCACCTGCACTGTGTTGGGGGTTTGCCACATGGAGAGCAGCAAGCAGGTCCTGGTGAAGACTCCGTCATCTCTTAAAGGGAAGTTTGCACAATATATTGATGATATTCCATCTAAACAGTCTTTATATACTTCTAGTTTTGCAATATGAATAAACCTAAGCCAAAACCATAGAGATATAGCACTCATCTTTGTGTCTGACAGCCTCAATGGCGCTGCCCATGCTAATATGGGTTTAAACCTACCTACCTAGGCCTTGACTGCGGCCAGGAAGAAGCTTCTGTGAACGATGTGGTTAGTGCAACCCCACCCCTGGCTACATTCCCGTCGAATTTCAGAAAAAGTGAGTTCAAATAACAGTTCAATTGAAGACAAGACATCAAGTTAAAAAATTCAATTTTATTTGTCAGAACTCATCACGCGTCAAAAACACTCATTCCAAATTGATTGCCAAAATATTGAGCGATACATAGAAAATACAGTAGTAACCATTTCATTGTAATGGTAACCACACCAAGCGTAGATCAACACGGAATGTTTCTCCTTATGAGTAACCGTTGTATTGGAGGAACCACATCGGGTGTTCCAACCCTGCACCAAAACACCTGATTCAATTCAGTTTTGACCTGAAGACCCATAATTAGGTAGAATCGGGTATTTTAAAGCTGGGCTTGAACCAAAAAGTGCACACCTTTTGGCTGTCCAGGACCGGGGCTGTCTGTGGTCTGGTTTAACCTGTGAATATTCACCGTGACACACAGACAGACTGACAAGTCCCTCATTTCGCTGCACCTCTCTTTGCCAAGATGAGATACTTTGATTGATCCTAGCATGGTTTGGGCACTGTGTCGATCGCTAATATGATACAGTATATGCTTAAGTACTGCAAATGCCTCAGTAGAGGAGGAAAAGCTAACAAGAAGTTATACAAAGAAGCACATCATGGCTACGTCGGCCATTTGGAACGGCTTCCTTTCCTCGTCCCGTCTCCTTCATGTAAAGTTCTGATAGGTGATGAGGAAAGTACGCCATTTTACAAAATTAGGACGCAGCCCATGACATTTGTTTCTACTGACAGACATATTATTCATCAGTATGGTTACAGTACATACATAAAGCTAATGATCGTCATGACAACACTCGGATACAAACTAATCACACCGGCAGTCATCTTGTTACTATGATGACTGTCTGATACACATATGACAACTGGTGACAAGTCTTTGTGCAGTGTACGGCCACCATCAGGACAGCAGAGGAATAACTCATGCACAGGAAGGCAAGATCTGTCCGTTTACACAGAGGTGTGGTACAAACATTTAAATAGAATATATTCCCTCTCAAGTCATGAACACATAAAGGACTTCCTGCTCGATCGCCACACAAACTTATATTTTATTTCCCTGTATTTCCACACAGTAGCAAAAAGAGCATGACAAAAAAGGATATTAATGACCAAAATAATGATTATATCTCCACGTTTCACACCTATTGGAAATAATCACTCACCCCTAACGCACACAAATATATGGATTCTTAAGACAATAGATGCAAATATACTTTTCTACCTACTTCCACTTTGAACCCTTATTTTCCTCTGCTCGAGATGAAAATAGACTCTTAACAAGCTAAAAATAGATTTGTAACCATAGGTATATAACCCCACCCTAAGATATTATATGAAATTATCGATATGCCCTACAAAATATAGCAATGCCCTTTTTTAAAAAATAGTTTGCTTCTTTCGACAGAATCAGACAGTTTTTCTTCTCTTGAGATACATTCAGGATATCAATATGTATTGAGTAGTGCCTTAGTACATCGAACGACAGGATTGCAGTAGGTAGGTCCCACGTTAACCAGATTCTCAGGGATTGTTGTTGTGTGGTCCTGCCTCAGTATCTGGTCTGGTACTCGTGATGCCACCTGTTGAAGTCGTTGTAGAACAGGACTATACTACCAGACGCCATGCCGGTTATGATGCACCTAGGAGAGGACAGCGCCGAGAGGGAGTGTTGAGTTAAGGCTCATACATGTAGACAGAACATGATGTACTTTTACTAAGGCCGTAAAGTAGGTCTGTCATTATACTGTGAATAACACCAAGGTCTTCATCTGGGTATTCTAGATTGGGAAGGTTTTTTATTTCCCATCTGATGTTAGTTACTACAAGCCCACACATCTGAAGATGGTATTAATCATTAGTCCGTATTTTCATTATTTCTTCCTATGTGCTAAAACTTCATACCACACAACACCTATGTGAGTGAAGATTACAGCGTCAGAGTCCAGGTGTGTATGTTACCTTTGGTCGTTGGACATGGCCATGGAGCGGATGCCTGCGTCACAGCCAGGGTAGGTGAACATCTGTTTGAGGTTGTGAACCTGCCAGACAGACAGAACTCCCCCGTCTCCCCCCGTCAACAGGTACTGTCCGTCCCGACTCAGCAGCATGGCCTGACGGGAGAGGAGAAACAGCACCACTTTGACTGACAGGAGACGTTATGTACAAGACAATAGGGAACATTAGCGCCCTCCTGTGGACGTCATGACCTGCAACCTATTGCACCTACCACTGGAGGGCGCTAATACATGCAGAGATTTGGATGGGATGTGTAACTCCCTCACACCACACCAGAGCTGACCACTATCATAAAGCATAATGAACGTGGGCTTATTGGCCAGTGAGGAATCCTGTCGCCATATTGACGTCTGCTATTTGTCCAATAGAGAGGTGTCTACAACAACTCCTTAATAACAATCAACCAAAGCTTTATCAGTATAGGCTTTGTGGTGTGGTTCGATTTAGTGACCGAGTCTAGGACACCAGTGACTTCACCACCTACCTCACGGTGTGCTATTTCAATCACAGTCTCTGTGAGCACTTCCTGCACCAAGCGAGAGAGGCACAGTATCAACCAGATATTTCACAACATTCATGTGGCGAGCAGCACAGAACAGCAGTCCATCCACCTGAACTGCTACAAGGCACGGCTCCCCACAGGCACAGTGGAGAGAGATTTATTCTGCTCATCTGGTTTTCCTGTGCACTTATGGGCTGTGTTACACTTAATGAGTTCCCTAGGGAAACGGGGATACACTACGGCCCTACACTAAACTTCTGTGTTGGGGTATATTTATGCATACAGTATATAGTTGGAAATTGAAGCCAGTCGGAGGCATCAATCACGAGGTAACGAACGCTGATGAGATGACAAGGAAATGTAAGTAATAACTAGTGTAAGTTAGCCTAATTAGCGGTTTCACATTAACATACTGTATGTTAGATGGGATGCAGCTATTTCAGTCACAGCTGGCTTAGAAAGATGAGAAGAGAAGTGCAATTACCGGATGGAAGATTAAACAAAAACATTCATCATCCAAGCCATATGTGGGGCAGCCGGCAGAGTATATTTCAAATGCTACATATTTGAAATGAACAAAACTTAGTTTTGAACTTAACACAAATTGGCACATTCCTGGCAATCAGTTTAGCTTATTTCGTGATACCAACTCAAGTCAATCAAAAGTTGAGTTAGATACTTATTCCACCACTAAAACTCATATAATGGATCATTTAACAATCAAAACACTTAAGACAGTCGTTGCATATTCAAAACGGGGAAATGTCTACCCTATAAGAAAAATCTCTTTAGCTAGCCTCACTGCTCCCAATGGAGTTGATCACTGGTTGCAGATATACAGTACGTACGGACAGACAGACAGACAGACAGACGTACAGTACAGTCTTTGGCCTCTTCTTATGAGCCACAGGGAAGATGTCCAGTGAACTGCAGTATCAGAAGACCTGGTAGTCTGAACTAATGCACTGACCCTCTCTCTCACACACACACACACACACTCTGAACTTTTTCTGATACATGACCTCAACTCATAAGCATGAACAAAGACAGTAGTTGCTCATTCTAACTGGGGGGAAATTGAAGTAGCCTTCTAGTAACTTGACAGTAGACTGTGTGAAGTCAGTGTTACTCCATCCAGCCTCTGGCACTGATGATGTACTTACTGGTGTTGATGTAGCCTTCTATGGCTAGGCCTAGTACATCACCCACTGTGTGCTGCTGGGGGGTTGGAGACCTGGCAGACGACTCAGCCAGACACAGGTAGGAGGCTGTTCCCAGACAGAATAAATCTGCCACTGTGATTGGGAGGCCAAACAAAATGGTCACAGGAGCCAAGATGGCAGACAAGACTCAGGTATCTGAAGGATGACTTCAGAGCCAAGAAGCCAGATAACAATTACAGAGCCACATGCTCAGTACTTGCATTAGTATAAAATACTATAATTTCCCATTAAGATGAGCACATAATATAGCTCAGTACTTGCATTTATTTTATAGTCTTGTTTGCCAATCTTTCTCTAGGGTGCCAATAATGTTGGACCTGACAGTATATTTTATATGAACACAACTTATTTTGAACTTAACCCAACTCTTCACATTCAATCAGTTTAGCTGCTTTTGTCATACCAACTCAAGTCAATCTAAAGTTGTGTTAGATGCTTATACCACCGCTAAAACTCATATAATGGATCATGGAGAAATGGGATGTCATTCTGTTTAGATTTGTTTGATGTGTGATATCTGTGTGATATCTGTGTGATTGCGTCCTTTATCTTGCCATATAAAGCCCCTTAGCAATTTTTGTCAGTTAATCTGACACTATTGATTAAGAGAACAGACATTTAGATCAGCATCATTTAGGATTAACTCAACAAAGGAAAATTTAGTTCTGATATTGTTTGCCAAAATGGCTCTCAGTATTTCAAGAATGACCCATTATATTCACAGAACTAGTGGCAGCAGTCCCAAACTGAACAAACTGTTCTGATTCATGACCTCAATTCATAAGCATGAACTAACTTGACAGTTACTCTCTTTCAATTGTTCCTCCATGTAGACTCCATCCAGCCTCTGGCACTGATGTACTTACTATGTGGTGTTGATGTAGCCTTCTATGGCTAGGCCTAGTACATCACCCACTGTGTGCTGCTGGGGGGTTGGAGACCTGGCAGACTACTCAGCCAGAACCAGGTAGGAGGTTGATCCAGGACAGAATAAAATCAGCCACTCTGCGACTGGGAGGCCAAACAAGATGGCCGCCGTCTCCACAGGAGCCAAGATTGCCGACGTGACTCGGGTGTCTGAAGGATGACTTCAGAGCCTGGCAATGATGCCAGGGAGAACTATTATAGAACCACATGCTCCTTTTAACGCTTTTTGGGGAGAGCGAAGGGGAATGTGAAGGTCAAAGGGGAATGTGAAGAGTTAGGTGGGATTCAGTGTCGTCTGCTCAAGGTAAAAGCTGAATTTATGGTGCTGTTCATTCTAGCAGTTACATGCACACAGAGAAGACAGTAAACACAATCTGCTAGAATGGTTACTTACACTGTCTGAGTTATAGTAGTGGGGCTAATACTGTAATCCATTCAGCATGTCCTCAACTCAACTACGCTGGATGAATCTGCTATCAGAGAACCAGCCAGGAGAGAGGTTGTTGCTGAGAGTTACAACTCTCTTTACCCTCCAACACAACTAGGGCCATATTCTAAATGGGATAAATGACATCAGTTTTTGAAATCATAATCTAATCTGCGGCTGTGTTGTGGCTTTACATCTATAGCATGGATCGAGAGTTATCGGTATAACAAAGAGGCTGTTTTTTTAATGGAAGCCTCTCCAACATAATCCAGGTGGAGTTGGGCATTCCCCAGGGCAGCTGTCTAGGCCCCCAACTTGTTATAATCTTTACTAATTACCTGGCACTGGCTCTGAGTAAAGCTTGTGTGTCTATGTATGCTGATGACTATACATTCTACACATCTGCTACTACAGCATTTAACAAAGAGCTGCAGTCAGTTTATAATGGGTGGCAAGTAATAAGCTAAATATTTTAAAAAGCATTGTATTTGGGACAAATCATTCACTAAACCCCTAACTAAATCTTGTAATGAATAATGTGGAAATTGAGCAAATTGAGGAGACTAAATTGCTTGGTGTAAGCCTGGATTGTAAACTGACATGGTCCAAAGATATTGATGCAATGGTAGCTAAGATGGGGAGAGATCTATCCGTAATAAAGCGTTGCTCTGCCTTCTTGGCATCGCTATCAACAAAAGTCCTACAGGCACTAGTTTTGTCACACCTGGACTACTGCCCAGTCATACAGGTGGGGGACATAGGCACATGTCTGGCCCTTAAAAGTACACTGAGAGCTAACATCAATGACATGCATGTCAATCTCTCCCGGCTCAAAGTAAATGAAAGATTGACTGCATCACTACTTTCCTTTGTGAGAGGTATTGACAAGTTGAAAGCACTGAGCTGTCTGTTTAAACGACTAGCACACAGCTCAGACACCCATGCATACCCGACAAGACATGCCACCAGGGGTCTCTTCACAGTCCCCAAGTCCAAAACGAACTCAGGAAAACACACAGTACTACACAGAGCCATGACTGCATGGAACTCTTTAACTCATGCAAGCTTTAACATAAACCTAAAAATACACCTTATGGAACAATGTGGACTATGAGGAGACACACACACGCCAGAATACTCACTCTACACACATATTTTAGATATGTAGTGGTGTAATAATGTTAATGTACTGTTTTATTTTAGTCTTCATTTGTTTGGCAGGACCTAATGGGGATCCATAACAAAGACCAATACAAAAATAGGCTCCAGTTATTAACATACCCAGTCACATTCACGCTGCATGCACACATAAGCACTTGTGCACCCGCACACACAAAAATCTACACACACACACACACACACACACACCAACACACAGTCTGGGACAAGACTGTAAGGGGACACCTTGGGCCAGGACAAACATTTATTTATCCCGGAGTCCTGCTGTGTGGTGGGACGCAGCGCTAGCTGAAGATTGATACTGGTGTCTAGTGCAGTGCATTAAACACCCCGTCCAGGCCTCATACTGAGACGGGGGGGGGGGGGGGGGGGGCTGCTCTCACAGAGCTACCCTGAGATGTGAAGACTGCCCTGATTCTGTCTGACGTGGCAGGAATTTACAACGCCCAGCAGGGGATAGACGCACAACGGCCCAGGAATGGCTAGCGGTTTATGTACATGAAAAGAACGGGCTGGGGAGCACACTACGGGGACCTGGAAAAACCTACAACTGTGCTGGATCAACTAACTGTCTATCAGAGAGTCTTGTGATCTGATAGATAAAGACTAACAGTTTATATATATGAGAAAAGGAGGCTGGCTACACTATTGGCAAAACTGTTGTAGGTAAGAAAATAGCGGTGGATAAAATCGGAAAACTAATCTTCATAACAGCTATTTGGAAGATACTCTGATCTGGATCTCACCAACCTAATCTTCAGCAGAATCTGAAACACTACAGTAAAAACTCATTATAAACTTCTAATCTTCAGTAGAATCTGAAACACTACAGTAGAAACTCATTATAAACTTCTAATCTTCAGTAGAATCTGAAACACTACAGTAGAAACTCATTATAAACTTCTAATCTTCAGTAGAATCTGAAACACTACAGTAGAAACTCATTATAAACTTCTAATCTTCAGTAGAATCTGAAACACTACAGTAGAAACTCATTATAACCTTCAGTAGAATCTGAAACACTACAGTAGAAACTCATTATAAACTTCAGTAGAATCTGAAACACTACAGTAGAAACTCATTATAATCTTCAGTAGAATCTGAAACACTACAGTAGAAACTCATAATCTTCAGTAGAATCTGAAACACTACAGTAGAAACTCATTCTAATCTTCAGTAGAATCTGAAACACTACAGTAGAAACTCATTATAAACTTCAGTAGAATCTGAAACACTACAGTAGAAACTCATTATAATCTTCAGTAGAATCTGAAACACTACAGTAAAAACTCATTATAAACTTCTAATCTTCAGTAGAATCTGAAACACTACAGTAGAAACTCATTATAAACTTCTAATCTTCAGTAGAATCTGAAACACTACAGTAGAAACTCATTATAAACTTCTAATCTTCAGTAGAATCTGAAACACTACAGTAGAAACTCATTATAAACTTCTAATCTTCAGTAGAATCTGAAACACTACAGTAGAAACTCATTATAACCTTCAGTAGAATCTGAAACACTACAGTAGAAACTCATTATAAACTTCAGTAGAATCTGAAACACTACAGTAGAAACTCATTATAATCTTCAGTAGAATCTGAAACACTACAGTAGAAACTCATAATCTTCAGTAGAATCTGAAACACTACAGTAGAAACTCATTCTAATCTTCAGTAGAATCTGAAACACTACAGTAGAAACTCATTATAAACTTCAGTAGAATCTGAAACACTACAGTAGAAACTCATTATAAACTTCAGTAGAATCTGAAACACTACAGTAGAAACTCATTCTAATCTTCAGTAGAATCTGAAACACTACAGTAGAAACTCATTCTAATCTTCAGTAGAATCTGAAACACTACAGTAGAAACTCATTATAAACTTCAGTAGAATCTGAAACACTACAGTAGAAACTCATTCTAATCTTCAGTAGAATCTGAAACACTACAGTAGAAACTCATTATAAACTTCAGTAGAATCTGAAACACTACAGCAGAAACTCATTATAAACTTCAGTAGAATCTGAAACACTACAGTATAAACTCATTATAATCTTCAGTAGAATCTGAAACACTACAGTAGAAACTCATTATAAACTTCAGTAGAATCTGAAACACTACAGTAGAAACTCATTATAAACTTCCGTAGAATCTGAAACACTACAGTTGAAACTCATTCTAATCTTCTAAGGTCATTCATTTAACAACCTTTCCTATTCAGCAGCATGTGATTTCAATACAATCAACACCAACTCAATACCAGACTTGCTCTGCCAATGAATTCTGATTCAATCTGCTTATTGGAAACAAATGGGGGGGGGGGGGGGGGGTGTATGTATGTATATAGCTCAGTAATCAGTCCTGGTGCTATGGCTGTGACTATGACTGTGGCTCGGTGACAGGGGCAGAGTACAGCTGGCTCAAATGGGAAGCAGGTGTGCCTATGAGGGACTGGGTTACATTTCCCAGGCCCATCGGAAACAGGGGGAAAGGGAAACTGGCCAAAGAGCGGGGGCCATTTTGTGACACTGTAGCCGTGAGGCAGGAAATGTGAAATGTGGGAATGTGTCGTGTGGTGCCTGAGGGTTGTTAATGGGGCTAGGACTGGGAGAATGTCCGCCCTCCTGCCATGTTGAACCAGCACTAAGACCTGATAGGACTCGACACGGGAGCCCAGGATCAAAGAGACTTGTCTGGACTGGAGGAGAGGAGAGGTTGGAGGAGAAATGGAAGGAAAGAGCCTTTGACCTGGTACTTCCTAGGCTAAAAGTGTGTGTGTGCGTGAGGGATTTGTAGATGTGTGTGTTTGTAGATGTGTGTGTGCGTGAGGGGTTTGTAGATGTGTATGCCCTGAGGCAGACAGGCCTCAGACCACAGAGCTGGCCTTTAATCAGAGAGCAGACCACTGGCTTGACGAAGCACAGAAACTTCCCCAGACCAGTAGAATAGAACAGGACAGAGAGAGGCTTGATGAAGCACAGAAACTTCCCCAGACCAGTAGAATAGAACAGGACAGAGAGAGGCTTGATGAAGCACAGAAACTTCCCCAGACCAGTAGAATAGAACAGGACAGAGAGAGGCTTGATGAAGCACAGAAACTTCCCCAGACCAGTAGAATAGAACAGGACAGAGAGAGGCTTGATGAAGCACAGAAACTTCCCCAGACCAGTAGAATAGAACAGGATAGAGAGAGGCTTGATGAAGCTGGAAACGTGTGTACACTAGGCTTTCCAACAAAACATTAAAACTGTTAGAAGCTTAATGAAATGACTTTGTCCCTCTATATCAGTGGGTTCCTTTACCCTGATGTTCTCCTCCACCTCCATGTGTCCCAGCAGCTTTCCGTTGATGGAGAAGAAGCAGAAGTGTCCCTTGTCGTAGTAGACTACGGCGTGGCCCTCTGTAGAGGACTGGATGAGACGGGGCTGCGAGCAACCCCCCGGGCCCTCCAGGGTCCGCAGCAGGTCCCCATTCATGGAATGGATCAGACACGGGCCCTCTGTGAGTGGAGGAAAATATAAGTTACTAATCTGGCTCTGATTTCAACTGATTCACTCAAGGGTTTTCATCATAATGACATTATAACATGGTCATTTCTTCTTCTTCTAAATCCAAAGCGACTTACAGACGTGTCTACATTGACCGTATGAGGTTGTTCAGTATGAAAGTGTTCACTGTTCTGACATTCATATTGTCAGTGTGACCAAGATCTAAGTTACTTTGAACCCAGTCTGTAGCAAGAGGCTTCGGTTGATCCACACACACATACTCACCTCTGCAGCCACTGATGACCAGTCCCAGCTCGGCACACACACTGGCGCAGGTCACCTCACAGTCATGACCCGTCAGAATGGCTCTGGGCGTCACAAACTCAGCTGGGGAAAAACACACAAACGCACGTTAGCCAATGGAAATCAGGTGTGGGCATGTACATTTTACAGCCACTAGAGGGCGGTAATTCCACAAACATTTTCCTACAAGTCATAATGCCTCAGAATGTGATGCTTGGAATATTCAAAGTGGAAGACCCACTTTATGGTCATGCATTTCACCACATAGAAATTAAAATTCAGAAATGAATGACAACATGTTGTCAGAGTATGTGCTCCGGCTAAAAAACAATGCAGAGTGATTCTGACGAGCTCTCATCATAACTGTCAGTGGTTTTAGCCACTGGGTGTGGGGTGGTTGTGAGAATTGGTCCTTATTTAAGAGTGGGTGGCTATGTGGTGGACTCTGACATCACTGGAACTAGAGCATAGTAGCTGCCATTTATTCTAGAATAATTATTATTCATCAGAGACCCAGACCAGACACACTCCCAACTCACCCCCACCCCTCTCAGCAAACAGACAGGACTCTAGCGATAGCATCTCCACTCTCTCTCTCCAACACTTGTCACTAACAGTCTCCCTCTTCCTTTAATACACTGAACTCCCCCAGAAGAGCCTAACCAACTCCAGATGCCTCAAGACAAGAGACTGGGCTCTGACACCGTCCTTTAGGAGATGAGGAGGAGAGAGAGAAGAGAAAGAGATGTGCCAAAAAGAACAGCCCATCATTCACTTGCATTGGGCTGAGCCATCAGAGACAAGAGCCCAAACAAGAGTTCTGCTCTGGGTTAGCTCCAACCAATCAACACCTGTCCTGCCAATACTGGTACTGCCCAGTGTTGGATATACCACAATGTTGACCACTACATCAGTCAGTGATGAAACGTGTTAAGTAAATACAGCCAACGGACATGCACTGCAGAGTAGACAGAGAAGAGAGAGTCAAACCTCCCTCCCTCTCTCTGAGGGATGGTAAAGTCTGTCTGCCACTTTGTGGTGCTTTACAGGAGCCAGGTTGCTGTACAGGAGCCAGGTTGCTGCACTGATAATATTGGTGTTTAACAGGGGGTCCCAGCTGACCCCTGCTCCCTTTGATGTGGGGTGAGAGGTCAGAGGTCATAGTAAAGCTGCTAAAGCACTGTACCACAGTCAGTCCCACACTGCAGTTGATTAGGAGGTCACTATCAGACAGAGGGAGTCTCAACGCCACGTCTCGCACGGTGCCCTGGGTCTTCTCAAACAGAGGAGAGGACGGGGTCAAGTTCAACTACAGCAGGAGACAGACCGACAGACAGCACTTCAAGAAGGAAGTCATAGAAATGGAAAAGCTAGAATGGACATGGTTGTTAAATACCGAATTGTTTTACATGGGAGCCACCTATAGAATATGCTGTTACTTTGCTGAGCCTTGAGGATTGGAACAGCACGTTCTGAGGAGTGATGTTGGAGAGAACATACCTAGGAGATAGCTGACTATGTTCACCATTGATGTTGTAGGGAACATACCTTGGAGATAGCTGACTATGTTCACCATTGATGTTGTAGGGAACACACCTAGGAGATAGCTGACTATGTTCACCATTGATGTTGGAGAGAACATACCTAGGAGATAGCTGACTATGTTCACCATTGATGTTGTAGGGAACACACCTAGGAGATAGCTGACTATGTTCACCATTGATGTTGTAGAGAACACACCTAGGAGATAGCTGACTATGTTCACCATTGATGTTGTAGGGAACATACCTTGGAGATAGCTGACTATGTTCACCATTGATGTTGTAGAGAACACACCTAGGAGATAGCTGACTATGTTCACCATTGATGTTGTAGGGAACATACCTTGGAGATAGCTGACTATGTTCACCATTGATGTTGTAGGGAACACACCTAGGAGATAGCTGACTATGTTCACCATTGATGTTGTAGGGAACATACCTTGGAGATAGCTGACTATGTTCACCATTGATGTTGTAGAGAACACACCTAGGAGATAGCTGACTATGTTCACCATTGATGTTGTAGGGAACATACCTTGGAGATAGCTGACTATGTTCACCATTGATGTTGTAGGGAACACACCTAGGAGATAGCTGACTATGTTCACCATTGATGTTGTAGGGAACACACCTAGGAGATAGCTGACTATGTTCACCATTGATGTTGTAGGGAACACACCTAGGAGATAGCTGACTATGTTCACCATTGATGTTGTAGAGAACACACCTAGGAGATAGCTGACTATGTTCACCATTGATGTTGTAGAGAACACACCTAGGAGATAGCTGACTATGTTAACCATTGATGTTGTAGGGAACACACCTAGGAGATAGCTGACTATGTTAACCATTGATGTTGTAGAGAACACACCTAGGAGATAGCTGACTATGTTCACCATTGATGTTGTAGAGAACACACCTAGGAGATAGCTGACTATGTTCACCATTGATGTTGTAGAGAACACACCTAGGAGATAGCTGACTATGTTCACCATTGATGTTGTAGAGAACACACCTAGGAGATAGCTGACTATGTTCACCATTGATGTTGTAGGGAACACACCTAGGAGATAGCTGACTATGTTAACCATTGATGTTGTAGGGAACACACCTAGGAGATAGCTGACTATGTTCACCATTGATGTTGTAGGGAACACACCTAGGAGATAGCTGACTATGTTCACCATTGATGTTGTAGAGAACACACCTAGGAGATAGCTGACTATGTTCACCATTGATGTTGTAGGGAACATACCTTGGAGATAGCTGACTATGTTCACCATTGATGTTGTAGAGAACACACCTAGGAGATAGCTGACTATGTTCACCATTGATGTTGTAGAGAACACACCTAGGAGATAGCTGACTATGTTCACCATTGATGTTGTAGAGAACACACCTAGGAGATAGCTGACTATGTTCACCATTGATGTTGTAGGGAACACACCTAGGAGATAGCTGACTATGTTCACCATTGATGTTGTAGGGAACACACCTAGGAGATAGCTGACTATGTTCACCATTAATGTTGTAGGGAACACACCTAGGAGATAGCTGACTATGTTCACCATTGATGTGCCTCTTCACTAGCCCTTTTCCCACTATATAGCCATTGTGCAAACCAACAAGCTTTGGTATAAATTAGAGTATTTTGACTGCACATTTAACAACTTCACTCCGCAATTGAATTAGACTTTGGTTAAGTTTAACTCAATACACATAAATGACTGACTCCTGAACTTTCTGGAGTAAAAACACAACGTGTGTAAATCTTTAATTAGTGCAGACTCCTCTGATACACTAACTGCCTTCAGCTTGGTGGGTAGTAACCCTAAACACAGTAAAGGCAGAACGTTCTGTACCTCCACTGACCTCCCCTGTAAAGTAAAAAGGCTCCTGGTATGATGGACAACCCCTTTAAGTTCATTTCAGTGAAGTATTTTAACGGCTTTTAAAGGCCCAGGCAAGCGCCCTGACGACTTTCCAACTACGTTCCACCATGCTGACACTGTGGCCACACCAGACCAACAGGTCATGATCTCTCCATGTATAGATTTCATTAAGTTAACTGTCAAACACCCTAAACGTCAGAAACTCTGATTTATGTCCTACAACGGCGAGGATTAAAGCGTGATGTGGGATTTTGCCCGTGGAAGATCAATAAAACTGATATATTGGTGTATCGTTTAACCTTTTGAGCTGCTCACCACCATTTGGTTTGCATTAGGCAGACATCTGATTACAATATAATACATAAAACCAACACCGCTAACGTACGTGTGTGTGTGTGTGTGTGTGTACTGAGAAGGGTATCATTTACCTGGGGAAAGAGAAATGTGTGTGTGTGTGTGTGTGTGTACTGAGAAGGGTATCATTTACCTGGGGAAAAAGAAATGTGTTTGTGTGTGTGTACTGAGAAGGGCATCATTTACCTGGGGAAAGATAAATGTGTGTGTGTGTGTGTGTGTGTGTGTGTGTGTGTGTGTGTACTGAGAAGGGTATCATTTACCTGGGGAAAGAGAAATGTGTGTGTGTTTGTGTGTGTGTGTGTACTGAGAAGGGTATCATTTACCTGGGGAAAGAGAAATGTGTGTGTGTTTGTGTGTGTGTAATGCTTAGAGAGAAAAAATATATAATTTCAGCTGTTGTTCACTGAATGATTATCTAGAGGCTACTTCCTAAATGTATCTTTATTAAAAAGTAATGGTTTAAAATGTGTGGGGGACGACCCATAAACCTGTGTGTTCTACCGTTGAGCCACCAGAGGTCAGTATAGTCTGCAGAATCCCCACCCACTGTGTATGCTCTCTACTGCTCTTCACTCACTCACACAGAGAAGAGTGTACGGATCAGGCACTGATTGTGTAGATGTGTGTGTGTGTGCAAATTAAACATTTGGATACTGCAGACACATTTGGCACAGAGAAGGCTAATTTGCGTCAGCCAGCAGCTAAACAGGAACTAGCTTGTGTGTCTGTGTGCGTGTGTGTTTGGGGTCTGAACTTGAAAGCACTGTGTTTGGCGGGAGAATAAAGGAATCTCTGGTGTGTGTGTTCGTTCGTGCCCTATGGTTAGCAGACCCTGATGCGGTCTAGAGCAATGGAGCATCATATTGTGGTGGTGGGCCGGACTGATTAAAGTACTGCTGCTAAAACTCACTGCTGCACCATGCAGAATCTGGCAAGCTGGAGAATAACAGATGCACACACACATATGCACAAACACTCAGAGACCGACACAGAGAAACCGACAGACACAGAGAGACAGACCGACACAGAGCGACAGACCGACACAGAGAGACAGACCGACACAGAGAGACAGACCGACACAGAGAGACAGACCGACACAGAGAGACAGACCGACACAGAGAGACAGACCGACACAGAGAGACAGACCGACACAGAGAGACAGACCGACACAGAGAGACAGACCGACACAGAGAGACAGACCGACACAGAAAGACAGACCGACACAGAAAGACCGACCGACACAGAGAGACCGACCGACACAGAGAGACCGACCGACACAGAGAGACCGACCGACACAGAGACCGACCGACACAGAGAGACCGACCGACACAGAGAGAGAGACCGAGACAGAGAGACCGAGACAGAGAGAGACCGAGACAGAGAGAGACCGAGACAGAGAGAGACCGAGACAGAGAGAGACCGAGACAGAGAGAGACCGAGACAGAGAGAGACCGAGACAGAGAGAGACCGAGACAGAGAGAGACCGAGACAGAGAGAGACCGAGACAGAGAGAGACCGAGACAGAGAGACAGAGACAGAGAGATCGAGACAGAGACCAACAGAGAGAGAGAGAGAGACAGAGAGACTGAGACAGAGACAGACAGACAGACAGAGACACACTTGATTCACACAAACTACCCTGTACACAACGCAGGCTGGCTGGCTCAGGCCGAAGAATAACAGATGCACATATACAGATACAGAGCCTTCAGAAATGTATTTACATGGCTTTAATTTTTCCACATTTTGTTGAGTTATAGGCTGAATAAAAAAAGTATCAAATTTAAAAAAATGTGTCACAGGTCACACAATACCCCATGATATTATAGTGGTATTATGTTTATAAATATTTTTACAAATGAAAAGCTGAAATGCCTTGAGTCAATAAGTATTCAAGCCCTTTGTTATGGCAAGCCTAAATTAGTTCAGTAGTAGAAATGCTTAAAAAGTCACAATAAGTTGCATGGACTTACGTGTTCAACATGATTTTTAAATCATGATCTCTGTTCATGATCTCCGATCTCTGTTCCCCACACATACAATTATCTGTAAGGTCCCCCAGTCGAGCAGTGAATTTCAAACACCGATTCAACCACAAAGACCAGGAAGGTTTTCCAATGCCCCGCAAAGAAGGGCACCTACTATTGGTAGATACACATTTTTTTTTTAAGACATTGAATATCCATTCGAGCATGGTGAAGTTACACTTTGGATGGTGTATCAATACACCCAGTCACGACAAAGATACAGGTGTCTTTCCTAACTCAGATGCCGGAGAGGAAGGAAACCGGGATTTCACCATGAGGCCAATGGTGACTTTAAAACAGTTACAGAGTTAATTGGCTGTGATAGTAGAAAACTGAGGATGGATCAACAACATTGTAGTTACTCCACAATAATTGACCTAATTGACAGAGGGAAAATAAGGATGCCTGTACAGAATACAAATACTCCCAAACATCCATCCTGTTTGCAACAAGGCACTAAAGTAATACTGCAAAAAATGTGACAAAGCAATTAACTTGTTGTCCTGAATACAAAGTGTTATGTTTGGGGCAAATCCAATACAACACATTACTGAGTACCACTCTCCATATTTTCCAGCATATTAGTGGCTGCATCATGTTATGGGTATGCTTGCAATCATTATGGACTCTGGAGTTTAACAGGATAAAATATACATGTAATGGAGCTAAGCACAGGCAAAATCCTAGAGGAAAACATGGTTCAGTCTGCTGTCCACCAGACAAATTCACGTTTCAGCAGGACAATAACCTAAAACACAAGTCCAAATATACACTGGAGTTGCTTACTAAGACGACATTGAATGTTCTTGAGTTGCCGAGATACAGTTTGACTTAAATCTACTTGAAAATCTATGGCAAGACCTGAAAATGGTTGTCTAGCAATAATAAATGGGCAAATGTTGCACAATGCAGGTGTGGAAAGCTCTTAGAGACGTACCCAGAAAGACTGCTTCTACAAAGTATTGACTCAGGGGTGTGAATACTTATGTAAATGAGATATTTCTGTATTTCATTATCAATAACTTTGGTAACATTTCTAAAATCATGTTTTCTATTTGTCATTATGGGGTATTGAGTGTAGATGGGTAAGAGAAAAAAATCATATTTAATCCATTTTGAATTCAGGCTGTAACAACAAACAACAAAATGTGGAATAAGTCAATGGGTATGAATACTTTCTGAAGGCACTGTACACACACTTGATACAAACACACATGCTAGATTCACTACTAGACTGTGCACCATGCAAACTGGCACTGCCTGAGGCAGGAGAAGAACAACGTATATATCGACACAGATACCCTAGACCTATACCAACTGCCCCATTCAATCAAATCTGCCAACCTTAAAGTCATGCGTAGCCGATGTGGAATTGGGGATGCATAAGGAACACACATCATTTAATGTATGTAGAATGTAATCATCTTTTCTTGCTTGATCTATTTGGTATAAATTAACACAGCCCACAGTATGCATGTTTTATTAATGAAATGTACATTTCTACTGATTATCCTCAGAGTGATGTAATCATCCATGTGTGAAGTAATAACCTCATATGGTAATATATTATACATGTACTTATTTATATAATATAGAATTAACCGAATATGCGGACCAATAATAATTTACACCTCGGAAAAAAGGAATACCTCGACTGCAAAATCCCCAAATAGCAGCCAAATCTGTAAAATAGCAGCCAAAATCTGTAAAAAAGCAGTCAAAATCTTTAACACAGCAGCCAAAATCTGTAAAACAGCAGCCAAAATCTGTAAAATAGCAGCCAAAATCTGTAAAAAAGCAGTCAAAATCTTTAACACAGCAGTCAAAATCTGTAAAATAGCAGTCAAAATCTGTAAAACAGCAGCCAAAATCTGTAAAATAGCAGTCAAAATCTGTAAAATAGCAGTCAAAATCTGTAAAATAGCAGCCAAAATCTGTAAAATAGCAGTCAAAATCTGTAAAATAGCAGTCAAAATCTGTAAAATAGCAGCCAAAATCTGTCAAATAGCAGCCAAATCTATAGAATAACAGTCAAAATCTGTAAAATAGCAGTCAAAATCTGTAAAATAGCAGTCAAAATCTGTAAAATAGCAGTCAATCTGTAAAATAGCAGTCAAAATCTGTAAAATAGCAGTCAAAATCTGTAAAACAGCAGCCAAAATCTGTCAAACAGCAGCCAAAATCTGTAAAATAGCAGCCAAATCTGTAAAATGGCAGCCAAAATCTGTAAAATGGCAGCCAAAATCTGTGAAATAGCAGCCAAAATCTGTAAAAAAGCTGTCAAAATCTTTAACACAGCAGTCAAATCTGTGAAATAGCAGCCTAAATCTGTAAAATAGCAGCCAAAAATCTGTAAAACAGCAGTCAAAATCTGTAAAACAGCAGCCAAAATCTGTAAAATAGCAGCCAAATCTGTAAAATGGCAGCCAAATCTGTAAAATGGCAGCCAAAATCTGTGAAATAGCAGTCAAAATCTGTAAAAAAGCAGTCAAAATCTTTAACACAGCAGTCAAATCTGTGAAATAGCAGCCAAAATCTGTAAAATAGCAGTCAAAATCTGTAAAACAGCAGCCAAAATCTGTAAAATAGCAGCCAAATCTGTAAAATGGCAGCCAAAATCTGTAAAATGGCAGCCAAAATCTGTGAAATAGCAGCCAAAATCTGTAAAATAGCAGTCAAAATCTGTAAAACAGCAGTCAAAATCTGTAAAATAGCAACCAAATCTGTAAAATAGCAGCCAAATCTGTAAAATAGCAGCCAAATCTGTAAAATAGCAGTCAAAATCTGTAAAATAGCAGCCAAATCTGTAAAATAGCAGTCAAAATCTGTAAAATAACAGCCAAAATCTGTAAAATAGCAGTCAAAATCTGTAAAATAACAGCCAAAATCTGTAAAATAACAGCCAAAATCTGTAAAACAGCAGCCAAAATCTGTAAAATAGCAGCCAAAATCTGTAAAACAGCAGTCAAAATCTGTAAAACAGCAGCCAAAATCTGTAAAATAGCAGCCAAATCTGTAAAATGGCAGCCAAAATCTGTAAAATGGCAGCCAAAATCTGTGAAATAGCAGCCAAAATCTGTAAAAAAGCTGTCAAAATCTTTAACACAGCAGTCAAATCTGTGAAATAGCAGCCTAAATCTGTAAAATAGCAGCCAAAAATCTGTAAAACAGCAGTCAAAATCTGTAAAACAGCAGCCAAAATCTGTAAAATAGCAGCCAAATCTGTAAAATGGCAGCCAAATCTGTAAAATGGCAGCCAAAATCTGTGAAATAGCAGTCAAAATCTGTAAAAAAGCAGTCAAAATCTTTAACACAGCAGTCAAATCTGTGAAATAGCAGCCAAAATCTGTAAAATAGCAGTCAAAATCTGTAAAACAGCAGCCAAAATCTGTAAAATAGCAGCCAAATCTGTAAAATGGCAGCCAAAATCTGTAAAATGGCAGCCAAAATCTGTGAAATAGCAGCCAAAATCTGTAAAATAGCAGTCAAAATCTGTAAAACAGCAGTCAAAATCTGTAAAATAGCAACCAAATCTGTAAAATAGCAGCCAAATCTGTAAAATAGCAGCCAAATCTGTAAAATAGCAGTCAAAATCTGTAAAATAGCAGCCAAATCTGTAAAATAGCAGTCAAAATCTGTAAAATAACAGCCAAAATCTGTAAAATAGCAGTCAAAATCTGTAAAATAACAGCCAAAATCTGTAAAATAACAGCCAAATCTGTAAAATAGCAGTCAAATCTGTAAAATAGCAGTCAAAATATGTAAAATAACAGCCAAATCTGTAAAATAGCAGTCAAATCTGTAAAATAGCAGTCAAAATATGTAAAATAACAGCCAAATCTGTAAAATAGCAGCCAAAATCTGTAAAATAGCCGTCAAAATCTGTAACTTAAGCAACATGCCCACCTTCCCCGTAGCCCTGTACCACAGTTCTGGTTCATTTTAGTTTTAGAAACACGTCTTGGTAAATTCCACTCGTGGTGGGAAAGACTGCGACATCCACATCCAAAACACCAGATGAGGTCAGTGACACGCTGTCATCTAACGTTCCATGTTCCAGATCAACAACCGATGCGTCTTATTAACCAAATCACAATTTGTCATAAATTGCGGTCCATTTGTAGCAGAGCACTTAACGGGATGTAAGGGTCTCTAAGCCAGCCAAATTAGTACCATGGAGGCAGTGACTCTCACTGCTATGTGCTGTGTTTAGTCCTTTGATCATCATGGTCCGTGTCATATGTCACGGTAAGAGTAAGGGCTGTAAGGGGCGGCCCCCAACGGTAACGTTTTGCACTTCTCATGACTGTTCTAACAGATGGATCAGATCAGATCAGATGGAAGGTGGTGGGCTTTCATGTGACCAGCGACCCCCACGTCACATTTACCGTCTCTCAGTGGTCCTCGGACTCTCACTTTCACTCACACACACATGGAGGGACAACACACACACACACAGATGTATGTGCGCACACACACAAACTAACGTTCTCTCACACACACCAACTTTCTCTCTAACACACACACACACACACACTATAGAGCGAGAGGCCATTTCTTGCCCACAGTCAGTTCCCTGAAATCCAATCTGTGTGAAGGCGACCTAGTGTGGTCAGCTGAAACTAGTTGTTACTTTACAGACTGGGGCCGTAAATACAGTCAGACCTGTCTCTGAGAAAGAGGGTTCTGGGCGACAGTGTGGTACTTTACACAGGCAGCCCTATTCTGACTGTTTTCCCAATTATTGGCAAAAGAGCTGATCTGATTGGTCAAAAGACCAATTAATAAGAAGAAAAAAAAATCTGAATTGGGCTGCCTGTGTAAACGCAGACTCAGACTCTTCATATTACTGTAGGATTTCCCCCCCTAGCATAAGGAGTGTACTCACTTCCGGGGTTCTCTCCGATGCTGCTGTGTTTTCCATTCCAGTACCAGAGCAGTAACGTGGCGTCTCTGGAGCCTGACAGGACGTAGCAGTCCCCTCCGATGTACGACTCAGACCTGGCCAGACACGTCACCACGTCACGGTGACCAAACACTATCTGGGTCAGCTTCCCTGGAAACACACACACCATATGAGCCACAGCCCTGATTTTTATTCTAGTTATGAAATATTAAAATACAGTAGCAATTTATTTTACTGTACTTGATGTAATGTATTTGCCACTTGACATACAAGCTACACAATTTACAGTAGTATTACAGCAACAACACTAATGGCAAGCGTTCTAAAATAACATGTCTAAAACTGTAATTAACATAAAATGTCTCAATATTCCATCATATAAACCGTCTACTTGCAAACAAATGTGCTGAGCAAAAAAACGCACTCTCAGAAACATTAATATACCGAGTTGTTGCATGTGTCTGCTGGAGTAAAAACACACTCTCTGAAACATTAATATACCTAGTTGTTGCATGTGTCTGCTGGAGTAAAAACACACTCTCTGAAACATTAATATACCGAGTTGTTGCATGTGTCTGCTGGAGTAAAAACACACTCTCTGAACCATTAATATACCGAGTTGTTGCATGTGTCTGTTGGAGTAAAAACACACTCTCTGAAACATTAATATACCTAGTTGTTGCATGTGTCTGCTGGAGTAAAAACACACTCTCTGAACCATTATACACCTAGTTGTTCCATGTGCCTGCTGGAGTAACTATTGTACACCTTCCAGATGAGCTCACAGTCTCACACTGATCTTCACAGGAGTGTAAATATTGTCTCTTGGTGTTTGTGTGTGTGTGTGTGTGTGTGTGTGTGTAATTTCTGTCAGATTGCAGGCCCATAGTAACAGCACCACGGCTGTCTAACAGGCCGTACCCTCGTCATACTGTGACCTCTACAGTCAGTCAGTGAATATTTATCTAGTATTACAGACACACTTCGCTGTTCTGTAACCCAGGGTGCATTTCTGTCTGGGTGTCAGCTTCACTGTCTGTTTCATAATGACCTTTTATCTGGATAAAGAGAGGGATAATTGTAGTGTGTGTGTCCATGTGCGCAGTCTGGCTCAGCTTCTTACAGACACAGTTAACCAAGACATCACAGCTATGGAATATTAAAAACGTCTGACAGTTCATATATACACTAGAAAATAATTACAGATTCCTAATTATGGATTCATTTCTGCACAGTGCAGGAACTATGCCAAATCTAAGACTTCATTCTAACACGTGGGTGTTACAGGTTTTAAGTATCTAAAAAAGTATCTCACATTGATTGCGAAGCTCAACAAAGTCATTTGTAGATGATTTGAACATGAGGTGAAAAAACGCTAATATCAGTCCCATGGATGAATGGTATTTGTGCAACAACTGCTAAAACATAAGTATGGATTGCTGTTACACCTTGTCCATAGACCACTAACAGGGTAAGGAAACCAATATGTCATTTGGGAGAACTATCCCTTTAAATACACCCCCACCCACTTCAATTTCAGATTACATTCAATCAACAGGGCACTATGAGCAAGGTGGGGAGTGTCGCTGTTTCCAAATCAAGTGTAGTAAATTGATCAAATCAGTCCTATTCTTTAACCTGGGGGGGGGGGGGGGGGGGGGGGTGACGGGGAGCGGGACAGCAGCTGTTGAACGCGTGTAAGATTAAAGCCATGTTCGTGTTCCGGTCGCACACCCCTGAGACAGACACACAATGGTCTCTCTCTTCCCCGACCCTCTTCCCCGCCCTCTCTTCCCCCTTTACAGGAGATGGAGAGATAGAGAGCTTCTGCCTTTCAAAATTGAATCACAGGCCTTTTGTAGATCTCCAGAGTGGTTCTGAATGGGGTTGTAGATGAGAGCTGGGGGATAGAGATGGAGCCGGGATATATAGAGATGGAGCCGGGATATATAGAGACGGAGCCGGGATATATAGAGATGGAGCTGGGATATATAGAGATGGAGCCGGGAGATATAGAGACGGAGCCGGGATATACAGAGACGGAGCCGGGATATATAGAGACGGAGCCGGGATATATAGAGACGGAGCCGGGATATATAGAGACGGAGCCGGGATATATAGAGACGGAGCCGGGATATATAGAGACGGAGCCGGGATATATAGAGACGGAGCTGGGATATATAGAGACGGAGCCGGGATATATAGAGACGGAGCCGGGATATATAGAGACGGAGCCGGGATATACAGAATATATAGAGACGGAGCCGGGATATACAGAGACGGAGCTGGGATATATAGAGACGGAGCCGGGATATATAGAGACGGAGCCGGGATATATAGAGACGGAGCCGGGATATACAGAATATATAGAGACGGAGCCGGGATATACAGAATATATAGAGACGGAGCCGGGATATACAGAATATATAGAGACGGAGCCGGGATATACAGAATATATAGAGATGGAGCCGGGATATACAGAATATATAGAGATGGAGCCGGGATATATAGAATATATAGAGACGGAGCCGGGATATATAGAGATGGAGCTGGGATATATAGAATATATAGAGACGGAGCTGGGATATATAGAGATGGAGCCGGGATATACAGAATATATAGAGACGGAGCCGGGATATACAGAATATATAGAGACGGAGCCGGGATATACAGAATATATAGAGATGGAGCCGGGATATATAGAATATATAGAGACGGAGCCGGGATATATAGAGATGGAGCTGGGATATATAGAATATATAGAGACGGAGCTGGGATATATAGAGATGGAGCCGGGATATATAGAATATATAGAGATGGAGCCGGGATATACAGAATATATAGAGACGGAGCCGGGATATACAGAATATATAGAGATGGAGCCGGGATATACAGAATATATAGAGACGGAGCCGGGATATATAGAGACGGAGCCGGGATATACAGAGACAGAGCCGGGATATACAGAGACGGAGCCGGGATATATAGAGACGGAGCCGGGATATATAGAGACGGAGCCGGGATATACAGAATATATAGAGACGGAGCCGGGATATACAGAATATATAGAGACGGAGCCGGGATATACAGAATATATAGAGACGGAGCCGGGACATACAGAATATATAGAGACGGAGCCGGGATATACAGAATATATAGAGCCGGAGCCGGGATATACAGAATATATAGAGACGGAGCCGGGATATACAGAATATATAGAGACGGAGCCGGGATATACAGAATATATAGAGATGGAGCCGGGGATATACAGAATATATAGAGATGGAGCCGGGATATATAGAATATATAGAGACGGAGCCGGGATATACAGAATATATAGAGATGGAGCCGGGATATATAGAATATATAGAGACGGAGCCGGGATATATAGAGACGGAGCCGGGATATACAGAATATATAGAGACGGAGCCGGGATATACAGAGACGGAGCCGGGATATATAGAGACGGAGCCGGGATATATAGAGACGGAGCTGGGATATACAGAGACGGAGCCGGGATATATAGAGACGGAGGCGGGATATATAGAGACGGAGCCGGGATATATAGAGACGGAGCTGGGATATACAGAATATATAGAGATGGAGCTGGGATATATAGAGATGGAGCTAGGATATATAGAGACGGAGACGGGATATATAGAGACGGAGCCGGGATATATAGAGACGGAGCTGGGATATATAGAGATGGAGCTGGGATATATAGAGATGGAGCCGGGATATATAGAATATATAGAGATGGAGCTGGGATATATAGAGATGGAGCTGGGATATATAGAGACGGAGCCGGGATATATAGAGACGGAGCCGTGATATATAGAGACGGAGCCGGGATATACAGAGACGGAGCCGGGATATACAGAGACGGAGCCGGGATATACAGAGACGGAGACGGGATATATAGAGACGGAGCCGGGATATATAGGGACGGAGCTGGGATATACAGAATATATAGAGATGGAGCTGGGATATATAGAGATGGAGCTGGGATATATAGAGACGGAGCCGGGATATATAGAATATATAGAGATGGAGCTGGGATATATAGAGACGGAGGCGGGATATACAGAATATATAGAGATGGAGCTGGGATATATAGAGACGGAGGCGGGATATACAGAATATATAGAGATGGAGCTGGGATATATAGAGAAGAAGCCGGGATATATAGAGACGGAGCCGGGATATATAGAGACGGAGCCGGGATATATAGAGACGGAGCTGGGATATACAGAATATATAGAGATGGAGCTGGGATATATAGAGATATAGCTGGGATATACAGAATATATAGAGACGGAGCCGGGATATATAGAGATGGAGCTGGGATATATAGAATATATAGAGACGGAGCTGGGATATACAGAATATATAGAGACGGAGCCGGGATATATAGAGACGGAGCCGGGATATACAGAATATATAGAGACGGAGCCGGGATATACAGAATATATAGAGACGGAGCCGGGATATACAGAGACGGAGCCGGGATATACAGAGACGGAGCCGGGATATATAGAGACGGAGCCGGGATATATAGAGACGGAGCCGGGATATATATAGAATATATAGAGACGGAGCCGGGATATACAGAATATATAGAGATGGAGCCGGGATATATAGAATATATAGAGACGGAGCCGGGATATACAGAATATATAGAGATGGAGCCGGGATATATAGAATACATAGAGACGGAGCCGGGATATATAGAGATGGAGCCGGGATATATAGAATACATAGAGACGGAGCCGGGATATATAGAGATGGAGCTGGGATATAAAGAATATATAGAGACGGAGCTGGGATATATAGAGATGGAGCCGGGATATATAGAATATATAGAGATGGAGCCGGGATATACAGAATATATAGAGCCGGAGCCGGGATATACAGAATATATAGAGATGGAGCCGGGATATACAGAATATATAGAGACGGAGCCGGGATATATAGAGACGGAGCCGGGATATACAGAGACGGAGCCGGGATATACAGAATATATAGAGACGGAGCCGGGATATACAGAATATATAGAGACGGAGCCGGGATATACAGAATATATAGAGACGGAGCCGGGATATACAGAATGTATAGAGATGGAGCCGGGATATACAGAATATATAGAGATGGAGCCGGGATATATAGAATATATAGAGACGGAGCCGGGATATACAGAATATATAGAGATGGAGCCGGGATATATAGAATATATAGAGACGGAGCCGGGATATATAGAGATGGAGCTGGGATATATAGAATATATAGAGACGGAGCTGGGATATATAGAGATGGAGCCGGGATATACAGAATATATAGAGACGGAGCCGGGATATACAGAATATATAGAGACGGAGCCGGGATATACAGAGACGGAGCCGGGATATATAGAGACGGAGCCGGGATATATAGAGAAGGAGCCGGGATATACAGAATATATAGAGACGGAGCCGGGATATACAGAGACGGAGCCGGGATATACAGAGACGGAGCCGGGATATATAGAGACGGAGCCGGGATATATAGAATATATAGAGACGGAGCCGGGATATACAGAATATATAGAGATGGAGCCGGGATATATAGAATATATAGGGACGGAGCCGGGATATACAGAATATATAGAGATGGAGCCGGGATATATAGAATATATAGAGACGGAGCCGGGATATATAGAGATGGAGCTGGGATATATAGAATATATAGAGACGGAGCTGGGATATATAGAGATGGAGCCGGGATATATAGAATATATAGAGATGGAGCCGGGATATACAGAATATATAGAGACGGAGCCGGGATATACAGAATATATAGAGATGGAGCCGGGATATACAGAATATATAGAGACGGAGCCGGGATATATAGAGACGGAGCAGGGATATACAGAGACAGAGCCGGGATATACAGAGACGGAGCCGGGATATATAGAGACGGAGCCGGGATATATAGAGACGGAGCCGGGATATACAGAATATATAGAGACGGAGCCGGGATATACAGAATATATAGAGACGGAGCCGGGATATACAGAATATATAGAGACGGAGCCGGGATATACAGAATATATAGAGACGGAGCCGAGATATACAGAATATATAGAGCCGGAGCCGGGATATACAGAATATATAGAGACGGAGCCGGGATATACAGAATATATAGAGACGGAGCCGGGATATACAGAATATATAGAGATGGAGCTGGGATATACAGAATATATAGAGATGGAGCCGGGATATATAGAATATATAGAGACGGAGCCGGGATATACAGAATATATAGAGATGGAGCCGGGATATATAGAATATATAGAGACGGAGCCGGGATATATAGAGACGGAGCCGGGATATACAGAATATATAGAGACGGAGCCGGGATATACAGAGACGGAGCCGGGATATATAGAGACGGAGACGGGATATATAGAGACGGAGCCGGGATATATAGAGACGGAGCTGGGATATACAGAGACGGAGCCGGGATACATAGAGACGGAAGCGGGATATATAGAGACGGAGCCGGGATATATAGAGACGGAGCTGGGATATACAGAATATATAGAGATGGAGCTGGGATATATAGAGATGGAGCTGGGATATATAGAGACGGAGACGGGATATATAGAGACGGAGCCGGGATATATAGAGACGGAGCTGGGATATACAGAATATATAGAGATGGAGCTGGGATATATAGAGATGGAGCTGGGATATATAGAGATGGAGCCGGGATATATAGAATATATAGAGATGGAGCTGGGATATATAGAGACGGAGCCGGGATATACAGAGACGGAGCCGGGATATACAGAGACGGAGCCGGGATATATAGAGACGGAGCCGGGATATATAGAGACGGAGCCGGGATATATATAGAATATATAGAGACGGAGCCGGGATATACAGAATATATAGAGATGGAGCCGGGATATATAGAATATATAGAGACGGAGCCGGGATATACAGAATATATAGAGATGGAGCCGGGATATATAGAATACATAGAGACGGAGCCGGGATATATAGAGATGGAGCTGGGATATATAGAATACATAGAGACGGAGCCGGGATATATAGAGATGGAGCTGGGATATAAAGAATATATAGAGACGGAGCTGGGATATATAGAGATGGAGCCGGGATATATAGAATATATAGAGATGGAGCCGGGATATACAGAATATATAGAGACGGAGCCGGGAAATACAGAATATATAGAGATGGAGCCGGGATATACAGAATATATAGAGACGGAGCCGGGATATATAGAGACGGAGCCGGGATATACAGAGACGGAGCCGGGATATACAGAATATATAGAGACGGAGCCGGGATATACAGAATATATAGAGACGGAGCCGGGATATACAGAATATATAGAGACGGAGCCGGGATATACAGAATATATAGAGACGGAGCCGGGATATACAGAATATATAGAGATGGAGCCGGGATATACAGAATATATAGAGATGGAGCCGGGATATATAGAATATATAGAGACGGAGCCGGGATATACAGAATATATAGAGATGGAGCCGGGATATATAGAATATATAGAGACGGAGCCGGGATATATAGAGATGGAGCTGGGATATATAGAATATATAGAGACGGAGCTGGGATATATAGAGATGGAGCCGGGACATACAGAATATATAGAGACGGAGCCGGGATATACAGAATATATAGAGACGGAGCCGGGATATACAGAGACGGAGCCGGGATATATAGAGACGGAGCCGGGATATATAGAGAAGGAGCCGGGATATACAGAATATATAGAGACGGAGCCGGGATATACAGAGACGGAGCCGGGATATACAGAGACGGAGCCGGGATATATAGAGACGGAGCCGGGATATATAGAATATATAGAGACGGAGCCGGGATATACAGAATATATAGAGATGGAGCCGGGATATATAGAATATATAGAGACGGAGCCGGGATATACAGAATATATAGAGATGGAGCCGGGATATATAGAATATATAGAGACGGAGCCGGGATATATAGAGATGGAGCTGGGATATATAGAATATATAGAGACGGAGCTGGGATATATAGAGATGGAGCCGGGATATATAGAATATATAGAGATGGAGCCGGGATATACAGAATATATAGAGACGGGGCCGGGATATACAGAATATATAGAGATGGAGCCGGGATATACAGAATATATAGAGACGGAGCCGGGATATATAGAGACGGAGCCGGGATATACAGAGACAGAGCCGGGATATACAGAGACGGAGCCGGGATATATAGAGACGGAGCCGGGATATATAGAGACGGAGCCGGGATATACAGAATATATAGAGACGGAGCCGGGATATACAGAATATATAGAGACGGAGCCGGGATATACAGAATATATAGAGACGGAGCCGAGATATACAGAATATATAGAGCCGGAGCCGGGATATACAGAATATATAGAGACGGAGCCGGGATATACAGAATATATAGAGACGGAGCCGGGATATACAGAATATATAGAGATGGAGCCGGGATATACAGAATATATAGAGATGGAGCCGGGATATATAGAATATATAGAGACGGAGCCGGGATATATAGAGACGGAGCCGGGATATATAGAGACGGAGCTGGGATATACAGAGACGGAGCCGGGATACATAGAGACGGAGGCGGGATATATAGAGACGGAGCCGGGATATATAGAGACGGAGCTGGGATATACAGAATATATAGAGATGGAGCTGGGATATATAGAGATGGAGCTGGGATATATAGAGACGGAGACGGGATATATAGAGACGGAGCCGGGATATATAGAGACGGAGCTGGGATATACAGAATATATAGAGATGGAGCTGGGATATATAGAGATGGAGCTGGGATATATAGAGATGGAGCCGGGATATATAGAATATATAGAGATGGAGCTGGGATATATAGAGACGGAGCCGGGATATACAGAATATATAGAGACGGAGCCTGGATATACAGAGACGGAGCCGGGATATACAGAGACGGAGCCGGGATATATAGAGACGGAGCCGGGATATATAGAGACGGAGCCGGGATATACAGAGACGGAGCCGGGATATACAGAGACGGAGCCGGGATATACAGAGACGGAGACGGGATATATAGAGACGGAGCCGGGATATATAGAGACGGAGCTGGGATATACAGAATATATAGAGATGGAGCTGGGATATATAGAGATGGAGCTGGGATATATAGAGACGGAGCCGGGATATATAGAATATATAGAGATGGAGCTGGGATATATAGAGACGGAGGCGGGATATACAGAATATATAGAGATGGAGCTGGGATATATAGAGACGGAGGCGGGATATACAGAATATATAGAGATGGAGCTGGGATATATAGAGATGGAGCTGGGATATATAGAGAAGAAGCCGGGATATATAGAGACGGAGCTGGGATATACAGAATATATAGAGATGGAGCTGGGATATATAGAGATATAGCTGGGATATACAGAATATATAGAGACGGAGCCGGGATATATAGAGATGGAGCTGGGATATATAGAATATATAGAGACGGAGCTGGGATATACAGAATATATAGAGACGGAGCCGGGATATACAGAGACGGAGCCGGGATATACAGAGACGGAGCCGGGATATATAGAGACGGAGCCGGGATATATAGAGACGGAGCCGGGATATACAGAATATATAGAGACGGAGCCGGGATATACAGAATATATAGAGACGGAGCCGGGATATACAGAGACGGAGCCGGGATATACAGAGACGGAGCCGGGATATATAGAGACGGAGCCGGGATATATAGAGACGGAGCCGGGATATATATAGAATATATAGAGACGGAGCCGGGATATACAGAATATATAGAGATGGAGCCGGGATATATAGAATATATAGAGACGGAGCCGGGATATACAGAATATATAGAGATGGAGCCGGGATATATAGAATACATAGAGACGGAGCCGGGATATATAGAGATGGAGCTGGGATATATAGAATACATAGAGACGGAGCCGGGATATATAGAGATGGAGCTGGGATATAAAGAATATATAGAGACGGAGCTGGGATATATAGAGATGGAGCCGGGATATATAGAATATATAGAGATGGAGCCGGGATATACAGAATATATAGAGACGGAGCCGGGATATACAGAATATATAGAGATGGAGCCGGGATATACAGAATATATAGAGACGGAGCCGGGATATATAGAGACGGAGCCGGGATATACAGAGACGGAGCCGGGATATACAGAGACGGAGCCGGGATATACAGAGACGGAGCCGGGATATACAGAGACGGAGCCGGGATATATAGGGATGGAGACGGGATATATAGAGACGGAGCCGGGATATATAGAGACGGAGCTGGGATATATAGAGACGGAGCCGGGATATATAGAATATATAGAGATGGAGCTGGGATATATAGAGACGGAGGCGGGATATACAGAATATATAGAGATGGAGCTGGGATATATAGAGACGGAGGCGGGATATACAGAATATATAGAGATGGAGCTGGGATACATAGAGATGGAGCTGGGAAATACAGAATATATAGAGACGGAGCCGGGATATATAGAGACGGAGCCGGGATATATAGAGACGGAGCTGGGATATACAGAATATATAGAGATGGAGCTGGGATATATAGAGATATAGCTGGGATATACAGAATATATAGAGATGGAGCCGGGATATATAGAGACGGAGCTGGGATATACAGAATATATAGAGATGGAGCTGGGATACACAGAATATATAGAGACGGAGCTGGGATATACAGAATATATAGAGATGGAGCCGGGATATATAGAGACGGAGCTGGGATATACAGAATATATAGAGATGGATCCGGGATATATAGAGACGGAGCTGGGATATACAGAATATATAGAGATGCAGCTGGGATATACAGCATATATAGAGATGGAGCCGGGATATATAGAGATGGAGCTGGGATATATAGAGACGGAGCTGGGATATACAGAATATATAGAGGTGGAGCTGGGATATATAGCATATATAGAGATGGAGCCGGGATATATAGAGATGGAGCTGGGATATATAGAGACGGAGCCGGGATATATAGAGATGGAGCTGGGATATATAGAGACGGAGCCGGGATATACAGAATATATAGAGATGGAGCTGGGATATATAGAGATGGAGCCGGGATATATAGAGACGGAGCCGGGATATATAGAGACGGAGCTGGGATATATAGAGATGGAGGCGGGATATATAGAGATGGAGCGGGGATATATAGAGATGGAGCTGGGATATACAGAATATATAGAGATGGAGCTGGGATATACAGAATATATAGAGAAGGAGCCGGGATATATAGAATATATAGAGATGGAGCCGGGATATATAGAGACGGAGCTGGGATATATAGAGACGGAGCCGGGTATATAGAATATATAGAGATGGAGCTGGGATATATAGAGATGGAGCTGGGATATATAGAGATGGAGCTGGGATATATAGAGACGGAGGTGGGATATATAGAGATGGAGCTGGGATATACAGAATATATAGAGACGGAGCCGGGATATATAGAATATATAGAGACGGAGCTGGGATATACAGAATATATAGAGACGGAGCTGGGATATACAGAATATATAGAGACGGAGCTGGGATATACAGAGTATATAGAGACGGAGCCGGGATATATAGAGACGGAGCCGGGATATACAGAGACGGAGCCGGGATATACAGAGACGGAGCCGGGATATACAGAGACGGAGCAGGGATATATAGAGACGGAGCAGGGATATATAGAGACGGAGCCGGGATATACAGAGACGGAGCAGGGATATACAGAGACGGAGCCGGGATATATAGAGATGGAGCTGGGATATATAGAGACGGAGACGGGATATATAGAGACGGAGCCGGGATATATAGAGACGGAGCTGGGATATACAGAATATATAGAGATGGAGCTGGGATATATAGAGATGGAGCTGGGATATATAGAGACGGTGCCGGGATATATAGAATATATAGAGATGGAGCAGGGATATATAGAGACGGAGGCGGGATATACAGAATATATAGAGATGGAGCTGGGATATATAGAGAAGAAGCCGGGATATATAGAGACGGAGCCGGGATATATAGAGACGGAGCTGGGATATACAGAATATATAGAGATGGAGCTGGGATATATAGAGATATAGCTGGGATATACAGAATATATAGAGACGGAGCCGGGATATATAGAGATGGAGCTGGGATATATAGAATATATAGAGACGGAGCTGGGATATACAGAATATATAGAGACGGAGCCGGGATATAGAGAGACGGAGCCGGGATATACAGAGACGGAGCCGGGATATATAGAGACGGAGCCGGGATATATAGAGACGGAGCTGGGATATACAGAATATATAGAGATGCAGCTGGGATATACAGCATATATAGAGATGGAGCCGGGATATATAGAGATGGAGCTGGGATATATAGAGACGGAGCTGGGATATACAGAATATATAGAGGTGGAGCTGGGATATATAGCATATATAGAGATGGAGCCGGGATATATAGAGATGGAGCTGGGATATATAGAGACGGAGCCGGGATATATAGAGATGGAGCTGGGATATATAGAGACGGAGCCGGGATATACAGAATATATAGAGATGGAGCTGGGATATATAGAGATGGAGCCGGGATATATAGAGACGGAGCCGGGATATATAGAGACGGAGCTGGGATATATAGAGATGGAGGCGGGATATATAGAGATGGAGCGGGGATATATAGAGATGGAGCTGGGATATACAGAATATATAGAGATGGAGCTGGGATATACAGAATATATAGAGAAGGAGCCGGGATATATAGAATATATAGAGATGGAGCCGGGATATATAGAGACGGAGCTGGGATATATAGAGACGGAGCCGGGTATATAGAATATATAGAGATGGAGCTGGGATATATAGAGATGGAGCTGGGATATATAGAGATGGAGCTGGGATATATAGAGACGGAGGTGGGATATATAGAGATGGAGCTGGGATATACAGAATATATAGAGACGGAGCCGGGATATATAGAATATATAGAGACGGAGCTGGGATATACAGAATATATAGAGACGGAGCTGGGATATACAGAATATATAGAGACGGAGCTGGGATATACAGAGTATATAGAGACGGAGCCGGGATATATAGAGACGGAGCCGGGATATACAGAGACGGAGCCGGGATATACAGAGACGGAGCCGGGATATACAGAGACGGAGCAGGGATATATAGAGACGGAGCAGGGATATATAGAGACGGAGCCGGGATATACAGAGACGGAGCAGGGATATACAGAGACGGAGCCGGGATATATAGAGATGGAGCTGGGATATATAGAGACGGAGACGGGATATATAGAGACGGAGCCGGGATATATAGAGACGGAGCTGGGATATACAGAATATATAGAGATGGAGCTGGGATATATAGAGATGGAGCTGGGATATATAGAGACGGAGCCGGGATATATAGAATATATAGAGATGGAGCAGGGATATATAGAGACGGAGGCGGGATATACAGAATATATAGAGATGGAGCTGGGATATATAGAGAAGAAGCCGGGATATATAGAGACGGAGCCGGGATATATAGAGACGGAGCTGGGATATACAGAATATATAGAGATGGAGCTGGGATATATAGAGATATAGCTGGGATATACAGAATATATAGAGACGGAGCCGGGATATATAGAGATGGAGCTGGGATATATAGAATATATAGAGACGGAGCTGGGATATACAGAATATATAGAGACGGAGCCGGGATATAGAGAGACGGAGCCGGGATATACAGAGACGGAGCCGGGATATATAGAGACGGAGCCGGGATATATAGAGACGGAGCCGGGATATACAGAATATATAGAGACGGAGCCGGGATATACAGAATATATAGAGACGGAGCCGGGATATACAGAGACGGAGCCGGGATATACAGAGACGGAGCCGGGATATATAGAGACGGAGCCGGCATATATAGAGACGGAGCCGGGATATATATAGAATATATAGAGACGGAGCCGGGATAAACAGAATATATAGAGATGGAGCAGGGATATATAGAATATATAGAGACGGAGCCGGGATATACAGAATATATAGAGATGGAGCCGGGATATATAGAATACATAGAGACGGAGCCGGGATATATAGAGATGGAGCTGGGATATATAGAATACATAGAGACGGAGCCGGGATATATAGAGATGGAGCTGGGATATAAAGAATATATAGAGACGGAGCTGGGATATATAGAGATGGAGCCGGGATATACAGAATATATAGAGACGGAGCCGGGATATACAGAATATATAGAGACGGAGCCGGGATATACAGAATATATAGAGATGGAGCCGGGATATACAGAATATATAGAGACGGAGCCGGGATATATAGAGACGGAGCCGGGATATACAGAGACGGAGCCGGGATATACAGAGACGGAGCCGGGATATATAGAGACAGAGCCGGGATATACAGAATATATAGAGACGGAGCCGGGATATACAGAGACGGAGCCGGGATATACAGAGACGGAGCCGGGATATATAGAGATGGAGACGGGATATATAGAGACGGAGCCGGGATATATAGAGACGGAGCTGGGATATACAGAATATATAGAGATGGAGCTGGGATATATAGAGATGGAGCTGGGAAATATAGAGACGGAGCCGGGATATATAGAATATATAGAGATGGAGCTGGGATATATAGAGACGGAGGCGGGATATACAGAATATATAGAGATGGAGCTGGGATATATAGGGACGGAGGCGGGATATACAGAATATATAGAGATGGAGCTGGGATACATAGAGATGGAGCTGGGATATATAGAGACGGAGCCGGGATATATAGAGACGGAGCCGGGATATATAGAGACGGAGCTGGGATATACAGAATATATAGAGATGGAGCTGGGATATATAGAGATATAGCTGGGATATACAGAATATATAGAGATGGAGCCGGGATATATAGAGACGGAGCTGGGATATACAGAATATATAGAGATGGAGCTGGGATACACAGAATATATAGAGACGGAGCCGGGATATATAGAGACGGAGCTGGGATATACAGAATATATAGAGATGGAGCGGGGATATATAGAGACGGAGCTGGGATATACAGAATATATAGAGATGCAGCTGGGATATACAGCATATATAGAGATGGAGCCGGGATATATAGAGATGGAGCTGGGATATATAGAGACGGAGCTGGGATATACAGAATATATAGAGGTGGAGCTGGGATATATAGCATATATAGAGATGGAGCAGGGATATACAGAATATATAGAGACGGAGCCGGGATATACAGAATATATAGAGACGGAGCCGGGATATACAGAATATATAGAGACGGAGCCGGGATATACAGAATATATAGAGACGGAGCCGGGATATACAGAGACGGAGCCGGGATATACAGAGACGGAGCCGGGATATATAGAGACGGAGCCGGGATATATAGAGACGGAGCCGGGATATATATAGAATATATAGAGACGGAGCCGGGATATACAGAATATATAGAGATGGAGCCGGGATATATAGAATATATAGAGACGGAGCCGGGATATACAGAATATATAGAGATGGAGCCGGGATATATAGAATACATAGAGACGGAGCCGGGATATATAGAGATGGAGCTGGGATATATAGAATACATAGAGACGGAGCCGGGATATATAGAGATGGAGCTGGGATATAAAGAATATATAGAGACGGAGCTGGGATATATAGAGATGGAGCCGGGATATATAGAATATATAGAGATGGAGCCGGGATATACAAAATATATAGAGACGGAGCCGGGATATACAGAATATATAGAGATGGAGCCGGGATATACAGAATATATAGAGACGGAGCCGGGATATATAGAGACGGAGCGGGATATACAGAGACGGAGCCGGGATATACAGAGACGGAGCCGGGATATACAGAGACGGAGCCGGGATATACAGAGACGGAGCCGGGATATATAGAGATGGAGACGGGATATATAGAGACGGAGCCGGGATATATAGAGACGGAGCTGGGATATATAGAGACGGAGCCGGGATATATAGAATATATAGAGATGGAGCTGGGATATATAGAGACGGAGGCGGGATATACAGAATATATAGAGATGGAGCTGGGATATATAGAGACGGAGGCGGGATATACAGAATATATAGAGATGGAGCTGGGATACATAGAGATGGAGCTGGGAAATACAGAATATATAGAGACGGAGCCGGGATATATAGAGACGGAGCCGGGATATATAGAGACGGAGCTGGGATATACAGAATATATAGAGATGGAGCTGGGATATATAGAGATATAGCTGGGATATACAGAATATATAGAGATGGAGCCGGGATATATAGAGACGGAGCTGGGATATACAGAATATATAGAGATGGAGCTGGGATACACAGAATATATAGAGACGGAGCTGGGATATACAGAATATATAGAGATGGAGCCGGGATATATAGAGACGGAGCTGGGATATACAGAATATATAGAGATGGATCCGGGATATATAGAGACGGAGCTGGGATATACAGAATATATAGAGATGCAGCTGGGATATACAGCATATATAGAGATGGAGCCGGGATATATAGAGATGGAGCTGGGATATATAGAGACGGAGCTGGGATATACAGAATATATAGAGGTGGAGCTGGGATATATAGCATATATAGAGATGGAGCCGGGATATATAGAGATGGAGCTGGGATATATAGAGACGGAGCCGGGATATATAGAGATGGAGCTGGGATATATAGAGACGAAGCCGGGATATACAGAATATATAGAGATGGAGCTGGGATATATAGAGATGGAGCCGGGATATATAGAGACGGAGCCGGGATATATAGAGACGGAGCTGGGATATATAGAGATGGAGGCGGGATATATAGAGATGGAGCGGGGATATATAGAGATGGAGCTGGGATATACAGAATATATAGAGATGGAGCTGGGATATACAGAATATATAGAGAAGGAGCCGGGATATATAGAATATATAGAGATGGAGCCGGGATATATAGAGACGGAGCTGGGATATATAGAGACGGAGCCGGGTATATAGAATATATAGAGATGGAGCTGGGATATATAGAGATGGAGCTGGGATATATAGAGACGGAGGTGGGATATATAGAGATGGAGCTGGGATATACAGAATATATAGAGACGGAGCCGGGATATATAGAATATATAGAGACGGAGCTGGGATATACAGAATATATAGAGACGGAGCTGGGATATACAGAATATATAGAGACGGAGCTGGGATATACAGAGTATATAGAGACGGAGCCGGGATATATAGAGACGGAGCCGGGATATACAGAGACGGAGCCGGGATATACAGAGACGGAGCCGGGATATACAGAGACGGAGCAGGGATATATAGAGACGGAGCAGGGATATATAGAGACGGAGCCGGGATATACAGAGACGGAGCAGGGATATACAGAGACGGAGCCGGGATATATAGAGATGGAGCTGGGATATATAGAGACGGAGACGGGATATATAGAGACGGAGCCGGGATATATAGAGACGGAGCTGGGATATACAGAATATATAGAGATGGAGCTGGGATATATAGAGATGGAGCTGGGATATATAGAGACGGAGCCGGGATATATAGAATATATAGAGATGGAGCAGGGATATATAGAGACGGAGGCGGGATATACAGAATATATAGAGATGGAGCTGGGATATATAGAGAAGAAGCCGGGATATATAGAGACGGAGCCGGGATATATAGAGACGGAGCTGGGATATACAGAATATATAGAGATGGAGCTGGGATATATAGAGATATAGCTGGGATATACAGAATATATAGAGACGGCGCCGGGATATAGAGAGACGGAGCCGGGATATACAGAGACGGAGCCGGGATATATAGAGACGGAGCCGGGATATATAGAGACGGAGCCGGGATATACAGAATATATAGAGACGGAGCCGGGATATACAGAATATATAGAGACGGAGCCGGGATATACAGAGACGGAGCCGGGATATACAGAGACGGAGCCGGGATATATAGAGACGGAGCCGGCATATATAGAGACGGAGCCGGGATATATATAGAATATATAGAGACGGAGCCGGGATAAACAGAATATATAGAGATGGAGCAGGGATATATAGAATATATAGAGACGGAGCCGGGATATACAGAATATATAGAGATGGAGCCGGGATATATAGAATACATAGAGACGGAGCCGGGATATATAGAGATGGAGCTGGGATATATAGAATACATAGAGACGGAGCCGGGATATATAGAGATGGAGCTGGGATATAAAGAATATATAGAGACGGAGCTGGGATATATAGAGATGGAGCCGGGATATACAGAATATATAGAGACGGAGCCGGGATATACAGAATATATAGAGATGGAGCCGGGATATACAGAATATATAGAGACGGAGCCGGGATATATAGAGACGGAGCCGGGATATACAGAGACGGAGCCGGGATATACAGAGACGGAGCCGGGATATATAGAGACAGAGCCGGGATATACAGAATATATAGAGACGGAGCCGGGATATACAGAGACGGAGCCGGGATATATAGAGATGGAGACGGGATATATAGAGACGGAGCCGGGATATATAGAGACGGAGCTGGGATATACAGAATATATAGAGATGGAGCTGGGATATATAGAGATGGAGCTGGGAAATATAGAGACGGAGCCGGGATATATAGAATATATAGAGATGGAGCTGGGATATATAGAGACGGAGGCGGGATATACAGAATATATAGAGATGGAGCTGGGATATATAGGGACGGAGGCGGGATATACAGAATATATAGAGATGGAGCTGGGATACATAGAGATGGAGCTGGGATATATAGAGACGGAGCCGGGATATATAGAGACGGAGCCGGGATATACAGAGACGGAGCTGGGATATACAGAATATATAGAGATGGAGCTGGGATATATAGAGATATAGCTGGGATATACAGAATATATAGAGATGGAGCCGGGATATATAGAGACGGAGCTGGGATATACAGAATATATAGAGATGGAGCTGGGATACACAGAATATATAGAGACGGAGCCGGGATATATAGAGACGGAGCTGGGATATACAGAATATATAGAGATGGAGCGGGGATATATAGAGACGGAGCTGGGATATACAGAATATATAGAGATGCAGCTGGGATATACAGCATATATAGAGATGGAGCCGGGATATATAGAGATGGAGCTGGGATATATAGAGACGGAGCTGGGATATACAGAATATATAGAGGTGGAGCTGGGATATATAGCATATATAGAGATGGAGCAGGGATATATAGAGATGGAGCTGGGATATATAGAGACGGAGCCGGGATATATAGAGACGGAGCCGGGATATACAGAATATATAGAGACGGAGCCGGGATATACAGAGACGGAGCCGGGATATACAGAGACGGAGCCGGGATATACAGAGACGGAGCCGGGATATACAGAGACGGAGCCGGGATATATAGAGATGGAGACGGGATATATAGAGACGGAGCCGGGATATATAGAGACGGAGCTGGGATATACAGAATATATAGAGATGGAGCTGGGATATATAGAGATGGAGCTAGGAAATATAGAGACGGAGCCGGGATATATAGAATATATAGAGATGGAGCTGGGATATATAGAGACGGAGGCGGGATAAACAGAATATATAGAGATGGAGCTGGGATATATAGGGACGGAGGCGGGATATACAGAATATATAGAGATGGAGCTGGGATACATAGAGATGGAGCTGGGATATATAGAGACGGAGCCGGGATATATAGAGACGGAGCTGGGATATACAGAATATATAGAGATGGAGCTGGGATATATAGAGATATAGCTGGGATATACAGAATATATAGAGATGGAGCTGGGATATATAGAGACGGAGCTGGGATATACAGAATATATAGAGATGGAGCTGGGATACACAGAATATATAGAGACGGAGCTGGGATATACAGAATATATAGAGATGGAGCCGGGATATATAGAGACGGAGCTGGGATATACAGAATATATAGAGATGGAGCGGGGATATATAGAGACGGAGCTGGGATATACAGAATATATAGAGATGCAGCTGGGATATACAGCATATATAGAGATGGAGCCGGGATATATAGAGATGGAGCTGGGATATATAGAGACGGAGCTGGGATATACAGAATATATAGAGGTGGAGCTGGGATATATAGCATATATAGAGATGGAGCCGGGATATATAGAGATGGAGCTGGGATATATAGAGACGGAGCCGGGATATATAGAGATGGAGCTGGGATATATAGAGACGGAGCCGGGATATACAGAATATATAGAGATGGAGCTGGGATATATAGAGACGGAGCCGGGATATATAGAGACGGAGCTGGGATATATAGAGATGGAGGCGGGATATATAGAGATGGAGCGGGGATATATAGAGATGGAGCTGGGATATACAGAATATATAGAGATGGAGCTGGGATATACAGAATATATAGAGACGGAGCTGGGATATACAGAATATATAGAGACGGAGCCGGGATATATAGAGACGGAGGCGGGATATATAGAGATGGAGCTGGGATATATAGAGATGGAGCTGGGATATACAGAATATATAGAGATGGAGCTGGGATATACAGAATATATAGAGACGGAGCCGGGATATATAGAATATATAGAGATGGAGCCGGGATGTATAGAGACGGAGCTGGGATATATAGAGACGGAGCCGGGATATATAGAATATATAGAGATGGAGCTGGGATATATAGAGATGGAGCTGGGATATATAGAGACGGAGGTGGGATATATAGAGATGGAGCTGGGATATACAGAATATATAGAGATAGAGCCGGGATATATAGAATATATAGAGACGGAGCTGGGATATACAGAATATATAGAGACGGAGCCGGGATATACAGAATATATAGAGACGGAGCTGGGATATATAGAATATATAGAGACGGAGCTGGGATATACAGAATATATAGAGACGGAGCCGGGATATATAGAGACGGAGCCGGGATATACAGAATATATAGAGATGGAGCCGGGATATATAGAATATATAGAAACGGAGCCGGGATATACAGAATATATAGAGATGGAGCCGGGATATATAGAATATATAGAGACGGAGCCGGGATATATAGAGATGGAGCTGGGATATATAGAGATGGAGCTGGGATATATAGAATATATAGAGACGGAGCTGGGATATATAGAATATATAGAGACGGAGCTGGGATATATAGAGATGGAGCCGGGATATATAGAATATATAGAGATGGAGCCAGGATATACAGAATATATAGAGACGGAGCCGGGATATACAGAAAATATAGAGATGGAGCCAGGATATACAGAATATATAGAGACGGAGCCGGGATATATAGAGACGGAGCCGGGATATACAGAGACGGAGCCGGGATATACAGAGACGGAGCCGGGATATACAGAGACGGAGCAGGGATATATAGAGACGGAGCAGGGATATATAGAGACGGAGCCGGGATATACAGAGACGGAGCCGGGATATACAGAGACGGAGCCGGGATATACAGAGACGGAGCCGGGATATATAGAGATGGAGCTGGGATATATAGAGACGGAGACGGGATATATAGAGATGGAGCTGGGATATATAGAGACGGAGCTGGGATATACAGAATATATAGGGATGGAGCTGGGATATATAGAGATATAGCTGGGATATACAGAATATATAGAGATGGAGCCGGGATATATAGAGACGGAGCTGGGAATACAGAATATATAGAGATGGAGCTGGGATATACGGAATATATAGAGACGGAGCTGGGATATACAGAATATATAGAGATGGAGCCGGGATATATAGAGACGGAGCTGGGATATACAGAATATATAGAGATGGAGCCGGGATATATAGAGACGGAGCTGGGATATACAGAATATATAGAGATGGAGCTGGGATATACAGCATATATAGAGATGGAGCCGGGATATATAGAGATGGAGCTGGGATATATAGAGACGGAGCTGGGATATACAGAATATATAGAGATGGAGCTGGGATCTACAGCATATATAAAGATGGAGCCGGGATATATAGAGATGGAGCTGGGATATATAGAGACGGAGCCGGAATATATAGAGATGGAGCTGGGATATATAGAGACGGAGCCGGGATATACAGAATATATAGAGATGGAGCTGGGATATATAGAGACGGAGCCGGGATATATAGAGACGGAGCTGGGATATATAGAGATGGAGGCGGGATATATAGAGATGGAGCGGGGATATATAGAGATGGAGCTGGGATATACAGAATATATAGAGATGGAGCTGGGATATACAGAATATATAGAGACGGAGCTGGGATATACAGAATATATAGAGACGGAGCCGGGATATATAGAGACGGAGGCGGGATATATAGAGATGGAGCTGGGATATATAGAGATGGAGCTGGGATATACAGAATATATAGAGATGGAGCTGGGATATACAGAATATATAGAGACGGAGCCGGGATATATAGAATATATAGAGATGGAGCCGGGATGTATAGAGACGGAGCTGGGATATATAGAGACGGAGCCGGGATATATAGAATATATAGAGATGGAGCTGGGATATATAGAGATGGAGCTGGGATATATAGAGACGGAGGTGGGATATATAGAGATGGAGCTGGGATATACAGAATATATAGAGATAGAGCCGGGATATATAGAATATATAGAGACGGAGCTGGGATATACAGAATATATAGAGACGGAGCCGGGATATACAGAATATATAGAGACGGAGCTGGGATATATAGAATATATAGAGACGGAGCTGGGATATACAGAATATATAGAGACGGAGCCGGGATATATAGAGACGGAGCCGGGATATACAGAATATATAGAGATGGAGCCGGGATATATAGAATATATAGAAACGGAGCCGGGATATACAGAATATATAGAGATGGAGCCGGGATATATAGAATATATAGAGACGGAGCCGGGATATATAGAGATGGAGCTGGGATATATAGAGATGGAGCTGGGATATATAGAATATATAGAGACGGAGCTGGGATATATAGAATATATAGAGACGGAGCTGGGATATATAGAGATGGAGCCGGGATATATAGAATATATAGAGATGGAGCCAGGATATACAGAATATATAGAGACGGAGCCGGGATATACAGAAAATATAGAGATGGAGCCAGGATATACAGAATATATAGAGACGGAGCCGGGATATATAGAGACGGAGCCGGGATATACAGAGACGGAGCCGGGATATACAGAGACGGAGCCGGGATATACAGAGACGGAGCAGGGATATATAGAGACGGAGCAGGGATATATAGAGACGGAGCCGGGATATACAGAGACGGAGCCGGGATATACAGAGACGGAGCCGGGATATACAGAGACGGAGCCGGGATATATAGAGATGGAGCTGGGATATATAGAGACGGAGACGGGATATATAGAGATGGAGCTGGGATATATAGAGACGGAGCTGGGATATACAGAATATATAGGGATGGAGCTGGGATATATAGAGATATAGCTGGGATATACAGAATATATAGAGATGGAGCCGGGATATATAGAGACGGAGCTGGGAATACAGAATATATAGAGATGGAGCTGGGATATACGGAATATATAGAGACGGAGCTGGGATATACAGAATATATAGAGATGGAGCCGGGATATATAGAGACGGAGCTGGGATATACAGAATATATAGAGATGGAGCCGGGATATATAGAGACGGAGCTGGGATATACAGAATATATAGAGATGGAGCTGGGATATACAGCATATATAGAGATGGAGCCGGGATATATAGAGATGGAGCTGGGATATATAGAGACGGAGCTGGGATATACAGAATATATAGAGATGGAGCTGGGATCTACAGCATATATAAAGATGGAGCCGGGATATATAGAGATGGAGCTGGGATATATAGAGACGGAGCCGGGATATATAGAGATGGAGCTGGGATATATAGAGACGGAGCTGGGATATACAGAATATATAGGGATGGAGCTGGGATATATAGAGATGGAGCTGGGATATATAGAGACGGAGCCGGGATATACAGAGACGGAGCCGGGATATATAGAGACGGAGCCGGGATATATAGAGACGGAGCCGGGATATACAGAATATATAGAGACGGAGCCGGGATATACAGAATATATAGAGACGGAGCCGGGATATACAGAGACGGAGCCGGGATATACAGAGACGGAGCCGGGATATATAGAGACGGAGCCGGGATATATAGAGACGGAGCCGGGATATATATAGAATATATAGAGACGGAGCCGGGATAAACAGAATATATAGAGATGGAGCAGGGATATATAGAATATATAGAGACGGAGCCGGGATATACAGAATATATAGAGATGGAGCCGGGATATATAGAATACATAGAGACGGAGCCGGGATATATAGAGATGGAGCTGGGATATATAGAATACATAGAGACGGAGCCGGGATATATAGAGATGGAGCTGGGATATAAAGAATATATAGAGACGGAGCTGGGATATATAGAGATGGAGCCGGGATATATAGAATATATAGAGATGGAGCAGGGATATACAGAATATATAGAGACGGAGCCGGGATATACAGAATATATAGAGATGGAGCCGGGATATACAGAATATATAGAGACGGAGCCGGGATATATAGAGACGGAGCCGGGATATATAGAGACGGAGCCGGGATATACAGAGACGGAGCCGGGATATATAGAGACGGAGCCGGGATATACAGAATATATAGAGACGGAGCCGGGATATACAGAGACGGAGCCGGGATATACAGAGACGGAGCCGGGATATATAGAGATGGAGACGGGATATATAGAGACGGAGCCGGGATATATAGAGACGGAGCTGGGATATAGAGAATATATAGAGATGGAGCTGGGATATATAGAGATGGAGCTGGGATATATAGAGACGGAGCCGGGATATATAGAATATATAGAGATGGAGCTGGGATATATAGAGACGGAGGCGGGATATACAGAATATATAGAGATGGAGCTGGGATATATAGGGACGGAGGCGGGATATACAGAATATATAGAGATGGAGCTGGGATACATAGAGATGGAGCTGGGATATATAGAGACGGAGCCGGGATATATAGAGACGGAGCCGGGATATATAGAGACGGAGCTGGGATATACAGAATATATAGAGATGGAGCTGGGATATATAGAGATATAGCTGGGATATACAGAATATATAGAGATGGAGCCGGGATATATAGAGACGGAGCTGGGATATACAGAATATATAGAGATGGAGCTGGGAAACACAGAATATATAGAGACGGAGCTGGGATATACAGAATATATAGAGATGGAGCCGGGATATATAGAGACGGAGCTGGGATATACAGAATATATAGAGATGGAGCGGGGATATATAGAGACGGAGCTGGGATATACAGAATATATAGAGATGCAGCTGGGATATACAGCATATATAGAGATGGAGCCGGGATATATAGAGATGGAGCTGGGATATATAGAGACGGAGCTGGGATATACAGAATATATAGAGGTGGAGCTGGGATATATAGCATATATAGAGATGGAGCCGGGATATATAGAGATGGAGCTGGGATATATAGAGACGGAGCCGGGATATATAGAGATGGAGCTGGGATATATAGAGACGGAGCCGGGATATACAGAATATATAGAGATGGAGCTGGGATATATAGAGATGGAGCTGGGATATATAGAGACGGAGCCGGGATATATAGAGACGGAGCTGGGATATATAGAGATGGAGGCGGGATATATAGAGATGGAGCGGGGATATATAGAGATGGAGCTGGGATATACAGAATATATAGAGATGGAGCAGGGATATACAGAATATATAGAGAAGGAGCCGGGATATATAGAATATATAGAGATGGAGCCGGGATATATAGAGACGGAGCTGGGATATATAGAGACGGAGCCGGGATATATAGAATATATAGAGATGGAGCTGGGATATATAGAGATGGAGCTGGGATATATAGAGACGGAGGTGGGATATATAGAGATGGAGCTGGGATATACAGAATATATAGAGACGGAGCCGGGATATATAGAATATATAGAGACGGAGCTGGGATATACAGAATATATAGAGACGGAGCTGGGATATACAGAATATATAGAGACGGAGCCGGGATATATAGAGACGGAGGCGGGATATATAGAGATGGAGCTGGGATATATAGAGATGGAGCTGGGATATACAGAATATATAGAGATGGAGCTGGGATATACAGAATATATAGAGACGGAGCCGGGATATATAGAATATATAGAGATGGAGCCGGGATGTATAGAGACGGAGCTGGGATATATAGAGACGGAGGTGGGATATATAGAATATATAGAGATGGAGCTGGGATATATAGAGATGGAGCTGGGATATATAGAGACGGAGGTGGGATATATAGAGATGGAGCTGGGATATACAGAATATATAGAGATAGAGCCGGGATATATAGAATATATAGAGACGGAGCTGGGATATACAGAATATATAGAGACGGAGCCGGGATATACAGAATATATAGAGACGGAGCTGGGATATATAGAATATATAGAGACGGAGCTGGGATATACAGAATATATAGAGACGGAGCCGGGATATATAGAGACGGAGCCGGGATATACAGAATATATAGAGATGGAGCCGGGATATATAGAATATATAGAAACGGAGCCGGGATATACAGAATATATAGAGATGGAGCCGGGATATATAGAATATATAGAGACGGAGCCGGGATATATAGAGATGGAGCTGGGATATATAGAGATGGAGCTGGGATATATAGAATATATAGAGACGGAGCTGGGATATATAGAATATATAGAGACGGAGCTGGGATATATAGAGATGGAGCCGGGATATATAGAATATATAGAGATGGAGCCAGGATATACAGAATATATAGAGACGGAGCCGGGATATACAGAAAATATAGAGATGGAGCCAGGATATACAGAATATATAGAGACGGAGCCGGGATATATAGAGACGGAGCCGGGATATACAGAGACGGAGCCGGGATATACAGAGACGGAGCAGGGATATATAGAGACGGAGCAGGGATATATAGAGACGGAGCCGGGATATACAGAGACGGAGCCGGGATATACAGAGACGGAGCCGGGATATACAGAGACGGAGCCGGGATATACAGAGACGGAGCCGGGATATATAGAGATGGAGCTGGGATATATAGAGACGGAGACGGGATATATAGAGATGGAGCTGGGATATATAGAGACGGAGCTGGGATATACAGAATATATAGGGATGGAGCTGGGATATATAGAGATATAGCTGGGATATACAGAATATATAGAGATGGAGCCGGGATATATAGAGACGGAGCTGGGAATACAGAATATATAGAGATGGAGCTGGGATATACGGAATATATAGAGACGGAGCTGGGATATACAGAATATATAGAGATGGAGCCGGGATATATAGAGACGGAGCTGGGATATACAGAATATATAGAGATGGAGCCGGGATATATAGAGACGGAGCTGGGATATACAGAATATATAGAGATGGAGCTGGGATATACAGCATATATAGAGATGGAGCCGGGATATATAGAGATGGAGCTGGGATATATAGAGACGGAGCTGGGATATACATAATATATAGAGATGGAGCTGGGATCTACAGCATATATAAAGATGGAGCCGGGATATATAGAGATGGAGCTGGGATATATAGAGACGGAGCCGGGATATATAGAGATGGAGCTGGGATATATAGAGACGGAGCTGGGATATACAGAATATATAGGGATGGAGCTGGGATATATAGAGATGGAGCTGGGATATATAGAGACGGAGCCGGGATATACAGAGACGGAGCCGGGATATATAGAGACGGAGCCGGGATATATAGAGACGGAGCCGGGATATACAGAATATATAGAGACGGAGCCGGGATATACAGAATATATAGAGACGGAGCCGGGATATACAGAGACGGAGCCGGGATATACAGAGACGGAGCCGGGATATACAGAGACGGAGCCGGGATATATAGAGACGGAGCCGGGATATATAGAGACGGAGCCGGGATATATATAGAATATATAGAGACGGAGCCGGGATAAACAGAATATATAGAGATGGAGCAGGGATATATAGAATATATAGAGACGGAGCCGGGATATACAGAATATATAGAGATGGAGCCGGGATATATAGAATACATAGAGACGGAGCCGGGATATATAGAGATGGAGCTGGGATATATAGAATACATAGAGACGGAGCCGGGATATATAGAGATGGAGCTGGGATATAAAGAATATATAGAGACGGAGCTGGGATATATAGAGATGGAGCCGGGATATATAGAATATATAGAGATGGAGCCGGGATATACAGAATATATAGAGACGGAGCCGGGATATACAGAATATATAGAGATGGAGCCGGGATATACAGAATATATAGAGACGGAGCCGGGATATATAGAGACGGAGCCGGGATATACAGAGACGGAGCCGGGATATATAGAGACGGAGCCGGGATATACAGAATATATAGAGACGGAGCCGGGATATACAGAGACGGAGCCGGGATATATAGAGATGGAGACGGGATATATAGAGACGGAGCCGGGATATATAGAGACGGAGCTGGGATATAGAGAATATATAGAGATGGAGCTGGGATATATAGAGATGGAGCTGGGATATATAGAGACGGAGCCGGGATATATAGAATATATAGAGATGGAGCTGGGATATATAGAGACGGAGGCGGGATATACAGAATATATAGAGATGGAGCTGGGATATATAGGGACGGAGGCGGGATATACAGAATATATAGAGATGGAGCTGGGATACATAGAGATGGAGCTGGGATATATAGAGACGGAGCCGGGATATATAGAGACGGAGCCGGGATATATAGAGACGGAGCTGGGATATACAGAATATATAGAGATGGAGCTGGGATATATAGAGATATAGCTGGGATATACAGAATATATAGAGATGGAGCCGGGATATATAGAGACGGAGCTGGGATATACAGAATATATAGAGATGGAGCTGGGAAACACAGAATATATAGAGACGGAGCTGGGATATACAGAATATATAGAGATGGAGCCGGGATATATAGAGACGGAGCTGGGATATACAGAATATATAGAGATGGAGCGGGGATATATAGAGACGGAGCTGGGATATACAGAATATATAGAGATGCAGCTGGGATATACAGCATATATAGAGATGGAGCCGGGATATATAGAGATGGAGCTGGGATATATAGAGACGGAGCTGGGATATACAGAATATATAGAGGTGGAGCTGGGATATATAGCATATATAGAGATGGAGCCGGGATATATAGAGATGGAGCTGGGATATATAGAGACGGAGCCGGGATATATAGAGATGGAGCTGGGATATATAGAGACGGAGCCGGGATATACAGAATATATAGAGATGGAGCTGGGATATATAGAGATGGAGCTGGGATATATAGAGACGGAGCCGGGATATATAGAGACGGAGCTGGGATATATAGAGATGGAGGCGGGATATATAGAGATGGAGCGGGGATATATAGAGATGGAGCTGGGATATACAGAATATATAGAGATGGAGCAGGGATATACAGAATATATAGAGAAGGAGCCGGGATATATAGAATATATAGAGATGGAGCCGGGATATATAGAGACGGAGCTGGGATATATAGAGACGGAGCCGGGATATATAGAACATATAGAGATGGAGCTGGGATATATAGAGATGGAGCTGGGATATATAGAGACGGAGGTGGGATATATAGAGATGGAGCTGGGATATACAGAATATATAGAGACGGAGCCGGGATATATAGAATATATAGAGACGGAGCTGGGATATACAGAATATATAGAGACGGAGCTGGGATATACAGAATATATAGAGACGGAGCCGGGATATATAGAGACGGAGGCGGGATATATAGAGATGGAGCTGGGATATATAGAGATGGAGCTGGGATATACAGAATATATAGAGATGGAGCTGGGATATACAGAATATATAGAGACGGAGCCGGGATATATAGAATATATAGAGATGGAGCCGGGATGTATAGAGACGGAGCTGGGATATATAGAGACGGAGGTGGGATATATAGAGATGGAGCTGGGATATACAGAATATATAGAGACGGAGCCGGGATATATAGAATATATAGAGACGGAGCTGGGATATACAGAATATATAGAGACGGAGCCGGGATATACAGAATATATAGAGACGGAGCTGGGATATATAGAATATATAGAGACGGAGCTGGGATATACAGAATATATAGAGACGGAGCAGGGATATATAGAGACGGAGCCGGGATATATAGAATATATAGAGACGGAGCCGGGATATACAGAATATATAGAGATGGAGCCGGGATATATAGAATATATAGAAACGGAGCCGGGATATACAGAATATATAGAGATGGAGCCGGGATATATAGAATATATAGAGATGGAGCTGGGATATATAGAGATGGAGCTGGGATATATAGAATATATAGAGACGGAGCTGGGATATATAGAATATATAGAGACGGAGCTGGGATATATAGAGATGGAGCCGGGATATATAGAATATATAGAGATGGAGCCGGGATATACAGAATATATAGAGACGGAGCCGGGATATATAGAGACGGAGCCGGGATATACAGAGACGGAGCCGGGATATACAGAGACGGAGCCGGGATATACAGAGACGGAGCAGGGATATATAGAGACGGAGCAGGGATATATAGAGACGGAGCCGGGATATACAGAGACGGAGCCGGGATATACAGAGACGGAGCCGGGATATATAGAGATGGAGCTGGGATATATAGAGACGGAGACGGGATATATAGAGATGGAGCTGGGATATATAGAGACGGAGCTGGGATATACAGAATATATAGGGATGGAGCTGGGATATATAGAGATATAGCTGGGATATACAGAATATATAGAGATGGAGCCGGGATATATAGAGACGGAGCTGGGAATACAGAATATATAGAGATGGAGCTGGGATATACGGAATATATAGAGACGGAGCTGGGATATACAGAATATATAGAGATGGAGCCGGGATATATAGAGAAGGAGCTGGGATATACAGAATATATAGAGATGGAGCCGGGATATATAGAGACGGAGCTGGGATATACAGAATACATAGAGATGGAGCTGGGATATACAGCATATATAGAGATGGAGCCGGGATATATAGAGATGGAGCTGGGATATATAGAGACGGAGCTGGGATATACAGAATATATAGAGATGGAGCTGGGATCTACAGCATATTTAGAGATGGAGCCGGGATATATAGAGATGGAGCTGGGATATATAGAGACGGAGCCGGGATATATAGAGATGGAGCTGGGATATATAGAGACGGAGCTGGGATATACAGAATATATAGGGATGGAGCTGGGATATATAGAGATGGAGCTGGGATATATAGAGACGGAGCCGGGATATACAGAGACGGAGCTGGGATATATAGAGACGGAGGCGGGATATATAGAGATGGAGCTGGGATATATAGAGACGGAGACGGGATATATAGAGATGGAGCTGGGATATATAGAGACGGAGCTGGGATATACAGAATATATAGGGATGGAGCTGGGATATATAGAGACGGAGCTGGGAATACAGAATATATAGAGATGGAGCTGGGATATACGGAATATATAGAGACGGAGCTGGGATATACAGAATATATAGAGATGGAGCCAGGATATATAGAGAAGGAGCTGGGATATACAGAATATATAGAGATGGAGCCGGGATATATAGAGACGGAGCTGGGATATACAGAATATATAGAGATGGAGCTGGGATATACAGCATATATAGAGATGGAGCCGGGATATATAGAGATGGAGCTGGGATATATAGAGACGGAGCTGGGATATACAGAATATATAGAGATGGAGCTGGGATCTACAGCATATATAGAGATGGAGCCGGGATATATAGAGATGGAGCTGGGATATATAGAGACGGAGCCGGGATATATAGAGATGGAGCTGGGATATATAGAGATGGAGCTGGGATATATAGAGACGGAGCTGGGATATACAGAATATATAGGGATGGAGCTGGGATATATAGAGATGGAGCTGGGATATATAGAGACGGAGCCGGGATATACAGAGACGGAGCTGGGATATATAGAGACGGAGGCGGGATATATAGAGATGGAGCTGGGATATATAGAGATGGAGCTAGGATATACAGAATATATAGAGATGGAGCCGGGATATATAGAGACGGAGCTGGGATATATAGAGACGGAGCCGGGATATATAGAATATATAGAGATGGAGCTGGGATATATAGAGATGGAGCTGGGATATATAGAGACGGAGGCGGGATATATAGAGATGGAGCAGGGATATACAGAATATACAGAGACGGAGCCGGGATATACAGAATATATAGAGATGGAGCCGGCATATATAGAATATATAGAGACGGAGCCGGGATATACAGAATATATAGAGATGGAGCCGGGATATATAGAATATATAGAGACGGAGCCGGGATATATAGAATATATAGAGACGGAGCCGGGATATATAGAGATGGAGCTGGGATATATAGAATATATAGAGACGGAGCTGGGATATATAGAGACGGAGCCGGGAATTATAGAGATGGAGCTGGGATATATAGAATATATAGAGACGGAGCTGGGATATATAGAATATATAGAGATGGAGCCGGGATATACAGAATATATAGAGATGGAGCCGGGATATACAGAATATATAGAGACGGAGCCGGGATATATAGAGACGGAGCCGGGATATACAGAGACGGAGCAGGGATATACAGAGACGGAGCCGGGATATACAGAGACGGAGCCGGGATATACAGAGACGGGATATACAGAGACGGAGCCGGGATATACAGAGACGGAGCCGGGATATATAGAGACGGAGCCGGGATATACAGAATATATAGAGATGGAGCCGGGATATACAGAGACGGAGCCGGGATATATAGAGACGGAGTCGGGATATACAGAGACGGAGCCGGGATATACAGAGACGGAGCCGGGATATATAGAGATGGAGCTGGGATATATAGAGACGGAGACGGGATATATAGAGACGGAGCCGGGATATATAGAGACGGAGCTGGGATATACAGAATATATAGAGATGGAGCTGGGATATATAGAGATATAGCTGGGATATAAAGAATATATAGAGATGGAGCCGGGATATATAGAGACGGAGCCGGGAATTATAGAGATGGAGCTGGGATATATAGAATATATAGAGACGGAGCTGGGATATATAGAGATGGAGCCGGGATATATAGAATATATAGAGATGGAGCCGGGATATACAGAATATATAGAGATGGAGCCGGGATATACAGCATATATAGAGATGGAGCCGGGATATACAGAGACGGAGCCGGGATATATAGAGACGGAGCCGGGATATACAGAGACGGAGCCGGGATATACAGAGACGGAGCCGGGATATATAGAGATGGAGCTGGGATATATAGAGACGGAGCCGGGATATATAGAGATGGAGCTGGGATATATAGAGATGGAGCTGGGATATACAGAATATATAGAGATGGAGCTGGGATATATAGAGACGGAGCTGGGATATACAGAATATATAGAGATGGAGCTGGGATATATAGAGATGGAGCTGGGATATATAGAATATATAGAGACGGAGCCGGGATATATAGAATATATAGAGACGGAGCCGGGATATATAGAGATGGAGCTGGGATATATAGAATATATAGAGACGGAGCTGGGATATATAGAGAAGGAGCCGGGAATTATAGAGATGGAGCTGGGATATATAGAATATATAGAGACGGAGCTGGGATATATAGAGATGGAGCCGGGATATATAGAATATATAGAGATGGAGCCGGGATATACAGAATATATAGAGATGGAGCCGGGATATACAGAATATATAGAGACGGAGCCGGGATATATAGAGACGGAGCCGGGATATACAGAGACGGAGCAGGGATATACAGAGACGGAGCCGGGATATACAGAGACGGAGCCGGGATATACAGAGACGGGATATACAGAGACGGAGCCGGGATATACAGAGACGGAGCCGGGATATATAGAGACGGAGCCGGGATATACAGAGACGGAGCCGGGATATACAGAGACGGAGCCGGGATATATAGAGATGGAGCTGGGATATATAGAGACGGAGACGGGATATATAGAGACGGAGCCGGGATATATAGAGACGGAGCTGGGATATACAGAATATATAGAGATGGAGCTGGGATATATAGAGATATAGCTGGGATATAAAGAATATATAGAGATGGAGCCGGGATATATAGAGACGGAGCCGGGAATTATAGAGATGGAGCTGGGATATATAGAATATATAGAGACGGAGCTGGGATATATAGAGATGGAGCCGGGATATATAGAATATATAGAGATGGAGCCGGGATATACCGAATATATAGAGATGGAGCCGGGATATACAGAATATATAGAGACGGAGCCGGGATATATAGAGACGGAGCCGGGATATACAGAGACGGAGCAGGGATATACAGAGACGGAGCAGGGATATACAGAGACGGAGCAGGGATATACAGAGACGGAGCAGGGATATACAGAGACGGAGCCGGGATATACAGAGACGGGATATACAGAGACGGAGCCGGGATATACAGAGACGGAGCCGGGATATATAGAGACGGAGCCGGGATATACAGAATATATAGAGATGGAGCCGGGATATACAGAGACGGAGCCGGGATATATAGAGACGGAGCCGGGATATACAGAGACGGAGCCGGGATATACAGAGACGGAGCCGGGATATATAGAGATGGAGCTGGGATATATAGAGACGGAGACGGGATATATAGAGACGGAGCCGGGATATATAGAGATATAGCTGGGATATAAAGAATATATAGAGATGGAGCCGGGATATATAGAGACGGAGCTGGGATATACAGAATATATAGAGATGGAGCTGGGATATACGGAATATATAGAGACGGAGCTGGGATATACAGAATATATAGAAATGGAGCCGGGATATATAGAGACGGAGCTGGGATATACAGAATATATAGAGACGGAGCTGGGATATACAGAATATATAGAGATGGAGCTGGGATATACAGCATATATAGAGATGGAGCCGGGATATATAGAAATGGAGCTGGGATATATAGAGACGGAGCTGGGATATACAGCATATATAGAGATGGAGCCGGGATATATAGAGATGGAGCTGGGATATATAGAGACGGAGCTGGGATATATAGAGATGGAGCTGGGATATATAGAGACGGAGCCGGGATATACAGAATATATAGAGATGGAGCTGGGATATATAGAGATGGAGCTGGGATATACAGAATATATAGAGATGGAGCTGGGATATACAGAATATATAGAGACGGAGCCGGGATATATAGAATATGTAGAGATGGAGGCGGGATATATAGAGATGGAGCTGGGATATATAGAGACGGAGGCGGGATATATAGAGATGGAGCTGGGATATATAGAGACGGAGCTGGGATATACAGAATATATAGAGATGGAGCTGGGATCTACAGCATATATAGAGATGGAGCCGGGATATATAGAGATGGAGCTGGGATATATAGAGACGGAGCCGGGATATATAGAGATGGAGCTGGGATATATAGAGACGGAGCTGGGATATACAGAATATATAGAGATGGAGCTGGGATATATAGAGATGGAGCTGGGATATATAGAGACGGAGCCGGGATATACAGAGACGGAGCTGGGATGTATAGAGACGGAGGCGGGATATATAGAGATGGAGCTGGGATATATAGAGATGGAGCTGGGATATACAGAATATATAGAGATGGAGCTGGGATATATAGAGACGGAGCTGGGATATACAGAATATATAGAGATGGAGCTGGGATCTACAGCATATATAGAGATGGAGCCGGGATATATAGAGATGGAGCTGGGATATACAGAATATATAGAGATGGAGCTGGGATATATAGAGACGGAGCTGGGATATACAGAATATATAGAGATGGAGCTGGGATATATAGAGATGGAGCTGGGATATATAGAGACGGAGCCGGGATATACAGAGACGGAACTGGGATATATAGAGACGGAGGCGGGATATATAGAGATGGAGCTGGGATATATAGAGATGGAGCTGGGATATACAGAATATATAGAGATGGAGCTGGGATATACAGAATATATAGAGACGGAGCCGGGATATATAGAATATATAGAGATGGAGCCGGGATATATAGAGACGGAGCTGGGATATATAGAGACGGAGCCGGGATATATAGAATATATAGAGATGGAGCTGGGATATATAGAGATGGAGCTGGGATATATAGAGACGGAGGCGGGATATATAGAGATGGAGCTGGGATATACAGAATATACAGAGACGGAGCCGGGATATACAGAATATATAGAGATGGAGCCGGCATATATAGAATATATAGAGACGGAGCCGGGATATACAGAATATATAGAGATGGAGCCGGGATATATAGAATATATAGAGACGGAGCCGGGATATATAGAATATATAGAGACGGAGCCGGGATATATAGAGATGGAGCTGGGATATATAGAATATATAGAGACGGAGCTGGGATATATAGAGACGGAGCCGGGAATTATAGAGATGGAGCTGGGATATATAGAATATATAGAGACGGAGCTGGGATATATAGAGATGGAGCCGGGATATATAGAATATATAGAGATGGAGCCGGGATATACAGAATATATAGAGATGGAGCCGGGATATACAGAATATATAGAGACGGAGCCGGGATATATAGAGACGGAGCCGGGATATACAGAGAAGGAGCCGGGATATACAGAGACGGAGCCGGGATATACAGAGACGGAGCCGGGATATACAGAGACGGAGCCGGGATATACAGAGACGGAGCCGGGATATACAGAGACGGGATATACAGAGACGGAGCCGGGATATACAGAGACGGAGCCGGGATATATAGAGACGGAGCCGGGATATACAGAATATATAGAGATGGAGCCGGGATATACAGAGACGGAGCCGGGATATATAGAGACGGAGCCGGGATATACAGAGACGGAGCCGGGATATACAGAGACGGAGCCGAGATATATAGAGATGGAGCTGGGATATATAGAGACGGAGACGGGATATATAGAGACGGAGCCGGGATATATAGAGACGGAGCTGGGATATACAGAATATATAGAGATGGAGCTGGGATATATAGAGATATAGCTGGGATATAAAGAATATATAGAGATGGAGCCGGGATATATAGAGACGGAGCTGGGATATACAGAATATATAGAGATGGAGCTGGGATATACGGAATATATAGAGACGGAGCTGGGATATACAGAATATATAGAGATGGAGCCGGGATATATAGAGACGGAGCTGGGATATACAGAATATATAGAGACGGAGCTGGGATATACAGAATATATAGAGATGGAGCTGGGATATACAGCATATATAGAGATGGAGCCGGGATATATAGAGACGGAGCTGGGATGTATAGAGACGGAGGCGGGATATATAGAGATGGAGCTGGGATATATAGAGATGGAGCTGGGATATACAGAATATATAGAGATGGAGCTGGGATATATAGAGACGGAGCTGGGATATACAGAATATATAGAGATGGAGCTGGGATCTACAGCATATATAGAGATGGAGCCGGGATATATAGAGATGGAGCTGGGATATACAGAATATATAGAGATGGAGCTGGGATATATAGAGACGGAGCTGGGATATACAGAATATATAGAGATGGAGCTGGGATATATAGAGATGGAGCTGGGATATATAGAGACGGAGCCGGGATATACAGAGACGGAACTGGGATATATAGAGACGGAGGCGGGATATATAGAGATGGAGCTGGGATATATAGAGATGGAGCTGGGATATACAGAATATATAGAGATGGAGCTGGGATATACAGAATATATAGAGACGGAGCCGGGATATATAGAATATATAGAGATGGAGCCGGGATATATAGAGACGGAGCTGGGATATATAGAGACGGAGCCGGGATATATAGAATATATAGAGATGGAGCTGGGATATATAGAGATGGAGCTGGGATATATAGAGACGGAGGCGGGATATATAGAGATGGAGCTGGGATATACAGAATATACAGAGACGGAGCCGGGATATACAGAATATATAGAGATGGAGCCGGCATATATAGAATATATAGAGACGGAGCCGGGATATACAGAATATATAGAGATGGAGCCGGGATATATAGAATATATAGAGACGGAGCCGGGATATATAGAATATATAGAGACGGAGCCGGGATATATAGAGATGGAGCTGGGATATATAGAATATATAGAGACGGAGCTGGGATATATAGAGACGGAGCCGGGAATTATAGAGATGGAGCTGGGATATATAGAATATATAGAGACGGAGCTGGGATATATAGAGATGGAGCCGGGATATATAGAATATATAGAGATGGAGCCGGGATATACAGAATATATAGAGATGGAGCCGGGATATACAGAATATATAGAGACGGAGCCGGGATATATAGAGACGGAGCCGGGATATACAGAGAAGGAGCCGGGATATACAGAGACGGAGCCGGGATATACAGAGACGGAGCCGGGATATACAGAGACGGAGCCGGGATATACAGAGACGGAGCCGGGATATACAGAGACGGGATATACAGAGACGGAGCCGGGATATACAGAGACGGAGCCGGGATATATAGAGACGGAGCCGGGATATACAGAATATATAGAGATGGAGCCGGGATATACAGAGACGGAGCCGGGATATATAGAGACGGAGCCGGGATATACAGAGACGGAGCCGGGATATACAGAGACGGAGCCGAGATATATAGAGATGGAGCTGGGATATATAGAGACGGAGACGGGATATATAGAGACGGAGCCGGGATATATAGAGACGGAGCTGGGATATACAGAATATATAGAGATGGAGCTGGGATATATAGAGATATAGCTGGGATATAAAGAATATATAGAGATGGAGCCGGGATATATAGAGACGGAGCTGGGATATACAGAATATATAGAGATGGAGCTGGGATATACGGAATATATAGAGACGGAGCTGGGATATACAGAATATATAGAGATGGAGCCGGGATATATAGAGACGGAGCTGGGATATACAGAATATATAGAGACGGAGCTGGGATATACAGAATATATAGAGATGGAGCTGGGATATACAGCATATATAGAGATGGAGCCGGGATATATAGAAATGGAGCTGGGATATATAGAGACGGAGCTGGGATATACAGCATATATAGAGATGGAGCCGGGATATATAGAGATGGAGCTGGGATATATAGAGACGGAGCCGGGATATATAGAGATGGAGCTGGGATATATAGAGACGGAGCCGGGATATACAGAATATATAGAGATGGAGCTGGGATATATAGAGATGGAGCTGGGATATACAGAATATATAGAGATGGAGCTGGGATATACAGAATATATAGAGACGGAGCCGGGATATATAGAATATATAGAGATGGAGCTGGGATATATAGAGATGGAGCTGGGATATATAGAGACGGAGGCGGGATATATAGAGATGGAGCTGGGATATATAGAGACGGAGCCGGGATATATAGAGATGGAGCTGGGATATACAGAATATATAGAGATGGAGCTGGGATATATAGAGACGGAGGCGGGATATATAGAGATGGAGCCGGGATATACAGAATATATAGAGACGGAGCTGGGATATATAGAGATGGAGCTGGGATATACAGAATATATAGAGACGGAGCCGGGATATACAGAATATATAGAGATGGAGCTGGGATATATAGAGATGGAGCTGGGATATACCGAATATATAGAGACGGAGCCGGGATATACAGAATATATAGAGATGGAGCTGGGATATATAGAGATGGAGCTGGGATATATAGAGATGGAGCTGGGATATATAGAGACGGAGGCGGGATATACAGAATATATAGAGACGGAGCCGGGATATACAGAGACGGAGCCGGGATATACAGAGACGGAGCCGGGATATATAGAGACGGATCCGGGATATATAGAGACGGAGCCGGGATATACAGAGACGGAGCCGGGATATACAGAGACGGAGCCGGGATATACAGAGACGGAGCCGGGATATATAGAGATGGAGCTGGGATATAATATAGAGACGGAGCCGGGATATATAGAATATATAGAGATGGAGCTGGGATATTTAGAGATGGAGCTGGGATATATAGAGACGGAGGCGGGATATATAGAGATGGAGCTGGGATATATAGAGACGGAGCCGGGATATATAGAGATGGAGCTGGGATATACAGAATATATAGAGGTGGAGCTGGGATATATAGAGATGGAGCTGGGATATATAGAGACGGAGGCGGGATATATAGAGACGGAGCCGGGATATACAGAATATATAGAGACGGAGCTGGGATATATAGAGACGGAGCCGGGATATACAGAGACGGAACTGGGATATATAGAGACGGAGGCGGGATATATAGAGATGGAGGTGGGATATACAGAGACGGAGCCGGGATATATAGAGATGGAGCTGGGATATAATATAGAGACGGAGACGGGATATATAGAGACGGAGCCGGGATATATAGAGACGGAGCTGGGATATACAGAATATATAGAGATGGAGCTGGGATATATAGAGATATAGCTGGGATATAAATAATATATAGAGATGGAGCCGGGATATATAGAGACGGAGCTGGGATATACAGAATATATAGAGATGGAGCTGGGATATAAGGAATATATAGAGACGGAGCTGGGATATACAGAATATATAGAGATGGAGCCGGGATATATAGAGACGGAGCTGGGATATATAGAGATGGAGCTGGGATATACAGAATATATAGAGATGGAGCTGGGATATACAGAATATATAGAGACGGAGCCGGGATATATAGAATATATAGAGATGGAGCCGGGATATATAGAGACGGAGCTGGGATATATAGAGACGGAGCCGGGATATATAGAATATATAGAGATGGAGCTGGGATATATAGAGATGGAGCTGGGATATATAGAGACGGAGGCGGGATATATAGAGATGGAGCTGGGATATATAGAGACGGAGCCGGGATATATAGAGATGGAGCTGGGATATACAGAATATATAGAGGTGGAGCTGGGATATATAGAGATGGAGCTGGGATATATAGAGACGGAGGCGGGATATATAGAGACGGAGCCGGGATATACAGAATATATAGAGACGGAGCTGGGATATATAGAGACGGAGCCGGGATATACAGAGACGGAACTGGGATATATAGAGACGGAGGCGGGATATATAGAGGTGGAGCTGGGATATATAGAGATGGAGCTGGGATATACAGAATATATAGAGATGGAGCTGGGATATACAGAATATATAGAGACGGAGCCGGGATATATAGAATATATAGAGATGGAGCCGGGATATATAGAGACGGAGCTGGGATATATAGAGACGGAGCCGGGATATATAGAATATATAGAGATGGAGCTGGGATATATAGAGATGGAGCTGGGATATATAGAGACGGAGGCGGGATATATAGAGATGGAGCTGGGATATACAGAATATACAGAGACGGAGCCGGGATATACAGAATATATAGAGATGGAGCCGGCATATATAGAATATATAGAGACGGAGCCGGGATATACAGAATATATAGAGATGGAGCCGGGATATATAGAATATATAGAGACGGAGCCGGGATATATAGAATATATAGAGACGGAGCCGGGATATATAGAGATGGAGCTGGGATATATAGAATATATAGAGACGGAGCTGGGATATATAGAGACGGAGCCGGGAATTATAGAGATGGAGCTGGGATATATAGAATATATAGAGACGGAGCTGGGATATATAGAGATGGAGCCGGGATATATAGAATATATAGAGATGGAGCCGGGATATACAGAATATATAGAGATGGAGCCGGGATATACAGAATATATAGAGACGGAGCCGGGATATATAGAGACGGAGCCGGGATATACAGAGACGGAGCCGGGATATACAGAGACGGAGCCGGGATATACAGAGACGGAGCCGGGATATACAGAGACGGAGCCGGGATATACAGAGACGGGATATACAGAGACGGAGCCGGGATATACAGAGACGGAGCCGGGATATATAGAGACGGAGCCGGGATATACAGAATATATAGAGATGGAGCCGGGATATACAGAGACGGAGCCGGGATATATAGAGACGGAGCCGGGATATACAGAGACGGAGCCGGGATATACAGAGACGGAGCCGAGATATATAGAGATGGAGCTGGGATATATAGAGACGGAGACGGGATATATAGAGACGGAGCCGGGATATATAGAGACGGAGCTGGGATATACAGAATATATAGAGATGGAGCTGGGATATATAGAGATATAGCTGGGATATAAAGAATATATAGAGATGGAGCCGGGATATATAGAGACGGAGCTGGGATATACAGAATATATAGAGATGGAGCTGGGATATACGGAATATATAGAGACGGAGCTGGGATATACAGAATATATAGAGATGGAGCCGGGATATATAGAGACGGAGCTGGGATATACAGAATATATAGAGACGGAGCTGGGATATACAGAATATATAGAGATGGAGCTGGGATATACAGCATATATAGAGATGGAGCCGGGATATATAGAAATGGAGCTGGGATATATAGAGGCGGAGCTGGGATATACAGCATATATAGAGATGGAGCCGGGATATATAGAGATGGAGCTGGGATATATAGAGACGGAGCCGGGATATATAGAGATGGAGCTGGGATATTTGGAGACGGAGCCGGGATATACAGAATATATAGAGATGGAGCTGGGATATATAGAGATGGAGCTGGGATATACAGAATATATAGAGATGGAGCTGGGATAAACAGAATATATAGAGACGGAGCCGGGATATATAGAATATATAGAGATGGAGCTGGGATATATAGAGATGGAGCTGGGATATATAGAGACGGAGGCGGGATATATAGAGATGGAGCTGGGATATATAGAGACGGAGCCAGGATATATAGAGATGGAGCTGGGATATATAGAGACGGAGGCGGGATATATAGAGATGGAGCCGGGATATACAGAATATATAGAGACGGAGCTGGGATATATAGAGATGGAGCTGGGATATACAGAATATATAGAGACGGAGCTGGGATATACAGAATATATAGAGATGGAGCTGGGATATAGAGAGATGGAGCTGGGATATACAGAATATATAGAGATGGAGCTGGGATATATAGAGATGGAGCTGGGATATACAGAATATATAGAGACGGAGCTGGGATATATAGAGATGGAGCTGGGATATACAGAATATATAGAGACGGAGCCGGGATATACAGAATATATAGAGATGGAGCTGGGATATATAGAGATGGAGCTGGGATATACCGAATATATAGAGACGGAGCCGGGATATACAGAATATATAGAGATGGAGCTGGGATATATAGAGATGGAGCTGGGATATATAGAGATGGAGCTGGGATATATAGAGACGGAGGCGGGATATACAGAATATATAGAGACGGAGCCGGGATATACAGAGACGGAGCCGGGATATACAGAGACGGAGCCGGGATATATAGAGACGGATCCGGGATATATAGAGACGGAGCCGGGATATACAGAGACGGAGCCGGGATATACAGAGACGGAGCCGGGATATACAGAGACGGAGCCGGGATATATAGAGATGGAGCTGGGATATAATATAGAGACGGAGACGGGATATATAGAGACGGAGCCGGGATATATAGAGACGGAGCTGGGATATACAGAATATATAGAGATGGAGCTGGGATATATAGAGATATAGCTGGGATATAAATAATATATAGAGATGGAGCCGGGATATATAGAGACGGAGCTGGGATATACAGAATATATAGAGATGGAGCTGGGATATAAGGAATATATAGAGACGGAGCTGGGATATACAGAATATATAGAGATGGAGCCGGGATATATAGAGACGGAGCTGGGATATATAGAGATGGAGCTGGGATATACAGAATATATAGAGATGGAGCTGCGATATACAGAATATATAGAGACGGAGCCGGGATATATAGAATATATAGAGATGGAGCCGGGATATATAGAGACGGAGCTGGGATATATAGAGACGGAGCCGGGATATATAGAATATATAGAGATGGAGCTGGGATATATAGAGATGGAGCTGGGATATATAGAGACGGAGGCGGGATATATAGAGATGGAGCTGGGATATATAGAGACGGAGCCGGGATATATAGAGATGGAGCTGGGATATACAGAATATATAGAGGTGGAGCTGGGATATATAGAGATGGAGCTGGGATATATAGAGACGGAGGCGGGATATACAGAATATATAGAGACGGAGCTGGGATATATAGAGATGGAGCTGGGATATACCGAATATATAGAGACGGAGCCGGGATATACAGAATATATAGAGATGGAGCTGGGATATATAGAGATGGAGCTGGGATATATAGAGATGGAGCTGGGATATATAGAGACGGAGGCGGGATATATAGAGATGGAGCCGGGATATACAGAATATATAGAGACGGAGCTGGGATATATAGAGATGGAGCTGGGATATACAGAATATATAGAGACGGAGCCGGGATATACAGAATATATAGAGATGGAGCTGGGATATACAGAATATATAGAGACGGAGCCGGGATATATAGAGACGGAGCTGGGATATATAGAGACCGAGGCGGGATATATAGAGATGGAGCTGGGATATATAGAGATGGAGCTGGGATATACAGAATATATAGAGATGGAGCTGGGATATACAGAATATATAGAGACGGAGCCGGGATATATAGAATATGTAGAGATGGAGCCGGGATATATAGAGACGGAGCTGGGATATATAGAGACGGAGCCGGGATATATAGAATATATAGAGATGGAGCTGGGATATATAGAGATGGAGCTGGGATATATAGAGACGGAGCCGGGATATATAGAGATGGAGCTGGGATATACAGAATATATAGAGATGGAGCTGGGATATATAGAGACGGAGCCGGGATATATAGAGATGGAGCTGGGATATACAGAATATATAGAGATGGAGCTGGGATATATAGAGATGGAGCTGGGATATATAGAGACGGAGGCGGGATATATAGAGATGGAGCCGGGATATACAGAATATATAGAGACGGAGCTGGGATATATAGAGATGGAGCTGGGATATACAGAATATATAGAGACGGAGCCGGGATATACAGAATATATAGAGATGGAGCTGGGATATATAGTGATGGAGCTGGGATATACAGAATATATAGAGATGGAGCTGGGATATATAGAGATGGAGCTGGGATATATAGAGATGGAGCTGGGATATATAGAGACGGAGGCAGGATATACAGAATATATAGAGATGGAGCTGGGATATATAGAGATGGAGCTGGGATATACAGAATATATAGAGATGGAGCTGGGATATACAGAATATATAGAGATGGAGCCGGGATATACAGAATATATAGAGACGGAGCCGGGATATATAGAGACGGAGCTGGGATATATAGAATATATAGAGACGGAGCTGGGAAATACAGAATATATAGAGATGGAGCTGGGATATACAGAATATATAGAGATGGAGCCGGGATATACAGAATATATAGAGACGGAGCCGGGATATATAGAGACGGAGCTGGGATATATAGAATATATAGAGACGGAGCTGGGATATGTAGAATATATAGAGATGGAGCTGGGATATACAGAATATATAGAGATGGAGCCGGGATATACAGAATATATAGAGACGGAGCCGGGATATATAGAGACGGAGCTGGGATATATAGAATATATAGAGACGGAGCTGGGATATACAGAATATATAGAGATGGAGCTGGGATATACAGAATATATAGAGATGGAGCCGGGATATATAGAGACGGAGCTGGGATATATAGAATATATAGAGACGGAGCTGGGATATATAGAATATATAGAGATGGAGCCGGGATATATAGAGATGGAGCTGGGATATATAGAGACGGAGCTGGGATATATAGAGATGGAGCTGGGATATATAGAATATATAGAGACGGAGCTGGGATATATAGAATATATAGAGATGGAGCCGGGATATATAGAGATGGAGCCGGGATATATAGAGACGGAGCTGGGATATATAGAATATATAGAGACGGAGCTGGGATATACAGAATATATAGAGATGGAGCTGGGATATACAGAATATATAGAGATGGAGCCGGGATATACAGAATATATAGAGATGGAGCCGGGATAAATAGAGACGTAGCCGGGGGACAGAGACGGAGCCGGGGGACAGAGACGGAGCCGGGGGACAGAGACGGAGCCGGGGGACAGAGACGGAGCCGGGGGACAGAGACGGAGCCGGGGGACAGAGACGGAGCCGGGGGACAGAGACGGAGCCGGGGGACAGAGACGGAGCCGGGGGACAGAGACGGAGCCGGGGGACAGAGACGGAGCCAGGGGACAGAGACGGAGCCGGGAGACAGAGACAGAGCCGGGGGACAGAGACGTAGCCGGGGGACGTATGGAGCTGGAGGATAGAGGCTATACCTATGCTTATATAGCTATGCTTATTATAAAGGCTGTACCTGGGTCAGTACAGTAAACAGGGCTCTAATGGGGCTATACCTACACCTACTATAAAGGCTGTACCTGGGTCAGTACAGTAAACATGGCTCTATTGGGGCTATACCTACAAGTACTATAAAGGCTGTACCTGGGTCAGTACAGTAAACATGGCTCTAATTGGGCTATACCTACATCTACTATAAAGGCTGTACCTGGGTCAGTAGAGTAAACAGGGCTCTAATGGGGCTATACCTACACCTACTATAAAGGCTGTACCTGGGTCAGTCGAGTAAACAGGGCTCTATAATGGGGCTATACCTACACCTACTATAAAAGCTGTACCTGGGTCAGTAGAGTAAACAGGGCTCTAATGGGGCTATACCTACACCTACTATAAAGGCTGTACCTGGGTCAGTACAGTAAACAGGGCTCTAATGGGGCTATACCTACACCTACTATAAAGGCTATACCTGGGTCAGTACAGTAAACAGGGCTCTAATGGGGCTATACCTACTATAAAGGCTGTACCTGGGTCAGTACAGTAAACATGGCTCTAACGGGGCTATACCTACACCTACTATAAAGGCTGTACCTGGGTCAGTACAGTAAACATGGCTCTAATGGGGCTATACCTACACCTACTATAAAGGCTGTACCTGATGGATTAGGTGTCTTGTGGAAGGGCCGATGATTAGGGGCTGTGAAATGAATGGTGAAGTTAATAGGACACTGAATGACGCTCTAGAATAAGGGCTGTAATCGGGTCAGGGGAGAATACAGGCCTCTGATGGAACTATATTTGAACGGCTGTGCCTGGTTCAGTTGACTACAGAGCACTCAGAAGGGGTGCATTGCTACATCTGCATTGCTTGCTGTTTGGAGTTTTAGGCTGGGTTTCTGTATAAGCACTTTGTGACATCTGCTGATGTAAAAAGGGCTTTATAAATACATTTGATTTGGGGTAGAGCAAAATACAAAAAGGCTGTTCCTGAGTCAGTGAAGCACACAGGACTCAGATGGAGCTGTGTAGTAAAGGCTGAATCAGTTGAGAACACGGGGCTCTGATGGGGTGAAGGGGAGTGAATAATGAGACTCTGAAGTTGCTCTAGATTCTAGAATACGTACTGATTCGGAGTCAGTGATATACACAGTGCTCATATGTTGTCAGGGCTGTACCTGAGTCAGAGAAGATAATAAGAATCTGTAGGGGAAATAAGTATAAAGACTGTGCCTATGTCAGATGACTATATCGAAGTCTTAATGAACATATGCATAAGGGCAGTGGAGTGAATAGGACTCTGAAGTCACTCTACAATAAAGGATGTACCTAGGTCAGTTGCCTATATAGAACTCGGTAAAGCAAATTTGTAAAGGCTGTACCTGAGTCAGTGGAATAGACGCGGAAGCTCTTGTCCCAGAAGCCACAGAGCAGGATGAAGCGGTTGTCTGCAGTGATGATGAAACACTGAGAGTGGATGTGAATGCTCTGGTCCAACAGGTCTGTGATCTGACGACGGTGGGTCCCCACGTTACTGGCTGGAGAGGGGAAGGAGAGGAGGAGGGAGGTGGAAGGATGAGGGGGGAGGAGAAGGAGGGAGAGAGGGAGGGAGGGGAGAAGGAGGGAGGGGGATGGGGGGAGGGATAGAGAGAAGGAGGGAGGGGGATGGGGAGGGAGAGAGAGAGGGGGATGGGGAGGGAGAGAGAGAGGGGGACGGGGAGGGAGAGAGAGAGGGGGACGGGGAGGGAGAGAGAGAGGGGGACGGGGAGGGAGAGAGACAGGGGGACGGGGAGGGAGAGAGAGAGAGAGGGGGACGGGGAGGGAGAGAGGGAGGGAGGGGGAGTGGGAGGGAGGGGGAGGGAGAGAGGGAGGGAGGAGAGGGAGGGAGGGGAGGGAGCGAGGGAGGAGGATGGGGAGGGAGAGAGGGAGGGAGGAATGGTGGAGGGAGAGAGGGGTAGGGAGGAGGGGACAGGGGGAGGTGAGGAAGAGGATAGAAATACAGACAGATGTAATTCATTAAGTAAAGCATGTAAGTCTGAGGAAAAATGTATTGTATAAAATCTGATGGTTTTCCTTTACGATATCTCCGCGTTAATCGTTTTCACAAAGACATCAGACCATTACTGGAGCTACCGCACGTTCGTCGCCACGGCAGCAGCACCACCATTTTGATTTGTGAGGGATTACATAAAACATCTAGGACGTGGCGTTTACAAGGGTTTCACATTTTCCACTGGGCCTAAGAGTTTGAGTAACGATGAGCGTGCATATTCTCTCTCTCCCCAGAAGGAGAAGAGACTTCCAATAGCTAAGAAGAGGAGAGGAGCCACGCATAGTCAGGACAACATAAATTAAATCCACTTTGGCCCCTTATCGCTGAGTTGGAGGTTTGTGTGTGTGTGTGTGTGTGTGTGTGTGTGAGTGTGTGTGTGAGAGAGTGAGTGAGAGAGTGAGAGAGTGAGAGTGAGTTGGAGAGATAGAGAGAGAGAGAAAAGACAAAAGAAATAACAGACTAAAACAAAGGCAGGGCCATGTCTGTTTTGGACTGATGCATTTCCTTGGCCTTGCAGACGTAGCCATCTATCATGAAGTGCATTGTAGTCGGTTAGATATTAAGATATGCTGCGCCAGTTTCCCGGACAAAGATTAAGTCGAATCCTAAATCATTATCAATATTTTTTAGTCCAGGACTAGACTTAATCTGTGTCCAGGGAACAAACAGGCACATTAGGTTCTAGACTTCTGTAACTTAATCCTCCCTTTCTCTCAGGCTCTCTTTCTCTCTCTTCTGCTCTAACTCAAGATGAACAGGTGCGGGTCCGGCCCAAGGCATCCCTGACAGAGACCAGCACGCCATGTCTGACGAATACTTCAACCAATTATCAACATTTTCCCCCGCCACGGCCGCCCCACCAGCCAAATACAATTTACTGTGTTTAAACTGAAGCTCCTTGTGGAATGTGAGAAGTATAAATACATAAATGACACGTTAAGAAAATATCCCCTCACCACACACATGATACATGTGATGTGGAGCGTGTGGGCTGGTGCTGAAAAATGACAAAACAGAGCTGTGAGTGAGTGGCAGAGATAGAATCGGCCGTGCATTCGCTAGCACAGACTGGAATATGTTCCAGTAGGAGTTTACCACATCAGTAATAAGTGTATAGAGGCAAGCAACACTGAACCATGCATGAGAGCCATAGCCAATGTGAGTAAGACCTTAAAAAGGTTAATTAACACTCAAGGCTGCAGGGCCAGACGGACTACCAGAACGCATACTCAGAGCTGACAAGTGTCTTCACTGACATTTTCAACCTCTCCCGGGCCCAGTCTGTAATACCTACATGTTTCAAGAAGACGACCATAGTCCCTGTGCCTAAGATCCCCATAGTAACCTGTATAAATGACTATCGCCCCATAGGACTCACATCTGTAGCAATGAAATGCTTTGAAAGGCTAATCATGGCTCACATCAACACCATCATTCTAGACACCCTGGACCCACTCCAATTTGCATACCGCCCCAACAGATCCACAGATGACACAATCTCTATTGGACTCTAAACTGACCTTTTCCACCTGGACAAGATGAACACCTACAGTGCCTTGCGAAAGTATTCGGCCCCCTTGAACTTTGCAACCTTTTGCCACATTTCAGGCTTCAAACATAAAGATATAAAACTGTATTTTTTTGTGAAGAATCAACAACAAGTGGGACACAATCATGAAGTGGAACGACATTTATTGGATATTTCAAACTTTTTTAACAAATCAAAAACTGAAAAATTGGGCGTGCAAAATTATTCAGCCCCCTTAAGTTAATACTTTGTAGCGCCACCTTTTGCTGCGATTACAGCTGTAAGTCGCTTGGGGTATGTCTCTATCAGTTTTGCACATCGAGAGACTGACATTTTTTCCCATTCCTCCTTGCAAAACAGCTCGAGCTCAGTGAGGTTGGACGGAGAGCATTTGTGAACAGCAGTTTTCAGTTCTTTCCACAGATTCTCGATTGGATTCAGGTCTGGACTTTGACTTGGCCATTCTAACACCTGGATATGTTTATTTTTGAACCATTCCATTGTAGATTTTGCTTTATGTTTTGGATCATTGTCTTGTTGGAAGACAAATCTCCGTCTCAGGTCTTTTGCAGACTCCATCAGGTTTTCTTCCAGAATGGTCCTGTATTTGGCTCCATCCATCTTCCCATCAATTTTAACCATCTTCCCTGTCCCTGCTGAAGAAAAGCAGGCCCAAACCATGATGCTGCCACCACCATGTTTGACAGTGGGGATGGTGTGTTCAGCTGTGTTGCTTTTACACCAAACATAACGTTTTGCATTGTTGCCAAAAAGTTCAATTTTGGTTTCATCTGACCAGAGCACCTTCTTCCACATGTTTGGTGTGTCTCCCAGGTGGCTTGTGGCAAACTTTAAACAACACTTTTTATGGATATCTTTAAGAAATGGCTTTCTTCTTGCCACTCTTCCATAAAGGCCAGATTTGTGCAATATACGACTGACTGATTGTTGTCCTATGGACAGAGTCTCCCACCTCAGCTGTAGATCTCTGCAGTTCATCCAGAGTGATCATGGGCCTCTTGGCTGCATCTCTGATCAGTCTTCTCCTTGTATGAGCTGAAAGTTTAGAGGGACGGCCAGGTCTTGGTAGATTTGCAGTGGTCTGATACTCCTTCCATTTCAATATTATCGCTTGCACAGTGCTCCTTGGGATGTTTAAAGCTTGGGAAATCTTTTTGTATCCAAATCCGGCTTTAAACTTCTTCACAACAGTATCTCGGACCTGCCTGGTGTGTTCCTTGTTCTTCATGATGCTCTCTGCGCTTTTAACGGACCTCTGAGACTATCACAGTGCAGGTGCATTTATACGGAGACTTGATTACACACAGGTGGATTGTATTTATCATCATTAGTCATTTAGGTCAACATTGGATCATTCAGAGATCCTCACTGAACTTCTGGAGAGAGTTTGCTGCACTGAAAGTAAAGGGGCTGAATAATTTTGCACGCCCAATTTTTCAGTTTTTGATTTGTTAAAAAAGTTTGAAATATCCAATAAATGTCGTTCCACTTCATGATTGTGTCCCACTTGTTGTTGATTTTTCACAAAAAAAATAGTTTTATATCTTTATGTTTGAAGCCTGAAATGTGGCAAAAGGTTGCAAAGTTCAAGGGGGCCGAATACTTTCGCAAGGCACTGTATGTGATAGTGCTGTTCATTGACAACAGCTCAGCGTTCAACACCATAGTGCCCTCCAAGCTCATCACTAAGCTAAGAACCCTGGAACCGAACACTGGATCCTGGACTTCCTGACGGGCCGTCCCAGTTGGTGAGTTTGCCAACGACACAACATTGGTAGGCCTGATCACAGACTATGATCAGACAGCCTATAGGGAGGAGGTCAGACACTTAGCAGTGTGGTGCCAGAACAACAACCTCTCCCTCAACATCAGTAAGACCAAGGAACTGATCGTGGACTACAGGAAACGAAGGGACGAGCACGCCCCCATTCACATGGACGGGGCTGCAGTGGAGCAGGGCGAGAACTTCAAGTCCCTCTGTGTTCACATCACTAAGGATCTATCATGGTCCGCACACACCAACACAGTCATGGGGGGAGGGGGCGCGACAACACCTCTTCCCCCTCAGGAGGATGAAAAGATTTGGCATGGGTCCCCACATTCTCAAAAACTTCTACAGCTGCACCATTGAGAGCATCTTGACTGGCTGCATCACAACTTGGTACGGCATATGCTTGGCATCCGACCGCAAAGCTCTACAGAGGGTAGTACCGACGGCCCAGTCCGTCACTGGAGCCGAGCTCCCTGCCATCCAGGGCCTCTATACCAGGCGGTGTCAGAGGAAGGCCCTAAAAATGGTCAAAGTCTCCAACCACCCAAGTCATAGCATGTTCTCTCTGCTACCGCACAGCAAGCGGTACCGATGCACCAAGTCTGGAACCAACAGGAACCTGAACAGCTACTACCCCCAAGCCATAAGACCGTTAAATAGTTAAATAGTAATCAATAGCTACCCGGGATATCTGCATTGACCCTTTTTGTACCAACTCTTTTGTCTCATCACATACGCTGCTGTTACTGTTTACTGTCACTTTATTCATAGTTATATGTAGATATCTACCTCAATTACCTCGCACCTCTACATATCAACTGGTACTGTTTACTATCTGTCACTTTATTCTTGGTTATATGTAGATATCTACCTCAATTACCTCGTACCCCTGCATATCAACTGGTACTGTTTACAATCTGTCACTTTATTCTTGGTTATATGTAGATATCTACCTCAATTACCTCGCACCTCTACATATCAACTGGTACTGTTTACAATCTGTCACTTTATTATTGGTTATATGTAGATATCTACCTCAATTACCTCGTACCCCTGCATATCAACTGGTACTGTTTACAATCTGTCACTTTATTCTTGGTTATATGTAGATATCTACCTCAATTACCTCGCACCTCTACATATCAACTGGTACTGTTTACTATCTGTCACTTTATTCTTGGTTATATGTAGATATCTACCTCAATTACCTCGCACCTCTACATATCAACTGGTACTGTTTACTATCTGTCACTTTATTCTTGGTTATATGTAGATATCTACCTCAATTACCTCGTACCCCTACATATCAACTGGTACTGTTTACAATCTGTCACTTTATTCCAGTTATATGTAGATATCTACCTCAATTACCTCGCACCTCTACATATCAACTGGTACTGTTTACTATCTGTCACTTTATTCTTGGTTATATGTAGATATCTACCTCAATTACCTCGCACCTCTACATATCAACTGGTACTGTTTACTATCTGTCACTTTATTCATAGTTATATGTAGATATCTACCTCAATTACCTCGCACCTCTACATATCAACTGGTACTGTTTACTATCTGTCACTTTATTCCTAGTTATATGTAGATATCTACCTCAATTACCTCGTACCCCTCCACATCGACTGGTACTGTTCACAATCTGTCACTTTATTCATAGTTATATGTAGATATCTACCTCAATTACCTCGTACCCCTCCACATCGACTGGTACTGTTCACAATCTGTCACTTTATTCATAGTTATATGTAGATATCTACCTCAATTACCTCGTACCCCTACACATCGACTGGTACTGTTTACTATCTGTCACTTTATTCATAGTTATATGTAGATATCTACCTCAATTACCTCGTACCCCTGCATATCAACTGGTACTGTTTACTATCTGTCACTTTATTCATAGTTATATGTAGATATCTACCTCAATTACCTCGTACCCCTGCATATCAACTGGTACTGTTTACTATCTGTCACTTTATTCATAGTTATATGTAGATATCTACCTCAATTACCTCGTACCCCTACACATCAACTGGTACTGTTTACTATCTGTCACTTTATTCATAGTTATATGTAGATATCTACCTCAATTACCTCGTACCCCTGCATATCAACTGGTACTGTTTACTATCTGTCACTTTATTCCAGTTATATGTCTCTGACCACTCTCTCCCAGACAGTGTATCCTATACATCACTAGAGCTCTGCCTCTGACCACTCTCTCCCAGACAGTGTATCCTATACATCACTAGAGCTCTGCCTCTGACCACTCTCTCCCAGACAGTGTAACCTATACATCACTAGAGCTCTGTCTCTGACCACTCTCTCCCAGATAGTGTATCCTATACATCACTAGAGCTCTGTCTCTGACCACTCTCTCCCAGACAGTGTATCCTATACACTACTAGAGCTCTGTCTCTGACCACTCTATCCCAGACAGTGTATCCTATACATCACTAACGCTCCGCCGCTCTGCTCGCCTCCTCATCAACAAGTCGTGAGTGATGAGAGGCGCCCATATTGTCCTGACATCCGCCCGCCGCGCATTCTCAATCACACATTATTACCGCATTCATATTCATTTATACTGACACAGATCCTTTCCCCCGCTCAAATTAAACCAGAGAGAGAGAGTAAGAAAACTGTGAGAGAGAGAAAGAGAGAGATGGCGAGAGAGAGGGATAGAGGAGAGGGGGAGAGGTTGATGATGAAATACCAGTCCAGGCCACAGCTCATTGCATTCCAATTTGCATGCAAATGGTTTAGCAGAGAAGAGAGCAGAGTGGAGGATTTATTTCAGGGGATGAGAGGACGGGGACGGGGACGGGGGGGGGGCTGTTGGTGGGCAGAGGCTGGGAAACAACAGCAAGCTACTGGCCAGGGACACTGCCTTGGGCCATCACAATGAATCCCAGAGACACACACAGACAGAGAGACACACACGTTTGAGCACACACCAACATACAAACACAGACACAAGTGGCATACCTATCAGGGGGTCTATTTCCACGGGTAGTTGGTACTGCTGGTCCTGCACAGAGGAGCCTTGATGACCTGAGAGAGAGAGAGAGAGGAGAGAGAGATGGAGAGAGAGAGAGAGAGAGAGAGAGAGAGAGAGAGAGAGAGAGAGAGAGAGAGAAGAAAAGAGAGGTGTGGGAGGAAGGAATGAGTGGGATGCAGAAAGAAGGATGGGTTTAATATCAGTGATTTGGCCCTGTGGAGTACTTTGGCTTCTGTTCCATATGGGAGATGCTAAAATGTAATTTGCCACACTCAAAGCATATTGTCCCCCAGAGCGCTCTCACAAGAGTTACATTTAGCTGTAAAACCATTTTTTGTGGCTCCAAATAGACTCTGATAACACATAGTAATACATAACCAAGTTTATAACAGAATATCGTGAATCCTTACATCTGAACATCCTCTAATAATACAGATTTGTACCATAAACAAGTTCAAATAACACTAATATCACAATTCAAGATCTAACCACAAACAATATCACATGAAATCCACTCATCAAAACAAAATGAGATCTACAAATCTTTATTGTCTTTGAGTTTCCTAACGTCAGACTTCATCCCAGATCCCCTTCCCTGTTATTCCACAGCAGGGTTGATGTTTAATAAATAAACCATGAGGAGTGAGGCCTTGATGCATCGAAGTGGAAGTGAAACCTAACGCTGGCAGAGTGCACGTGTCACATTTGATCCTGCCTTTTAGGAGGACCGCTCAACTGTCTCAGAAATCAACGTCCTGTCCTGGGAAGATGAGAGACAAGCCCATTGGCTGCTCTCGTTGAGATACACAGATAAATACTGACTGAAGGCCTTTGGATACGATGCTTTGTGTGGACAAACGTGTTGTCCTCAACTGTGTGCTCCAAAACTCTCTACTCTGTGTACCGGTCCTTGACGTGCTACATGAAATCAGACTTGATTAAAAAAATAGTATATCCTTGATATCTCATATCCTACATATGAGTTGAATTTCAATTAATTGGTTAAACGTACATTTCAAGCCATAGGGTGGCACACAATTATTCCAGCGTCATCCGGGTTAGGGGAGGGTTTGGCCGGGGTAGGCCGTCATTGTAAAACAAGAATTTGTTCTTAACTGACTTGTTACATAAAGGTTTTAAAAAATAATCCTGCTGACCTCTACAAGATAATCCTACTTTAGACTCCATTTCCTACAATCCCCCTCTTACCGGCCAGGCCGTGCCACTTGTTGACGGCGAAGAGGCGGTTGGCGGTGACGGTGATGATGGCGGGCGAGGCGAGGCCCGGCTGGGTGTTGGCGGCCACGTGGGCCACGGGAGAGTTGCTGGGGAACTTCAACACCATGATGACATCCTGCTGCATCTGCTCCGTGAACATCAACGGGCTCTGCAGGAGGACATACTGGTGGTGATGGACAGATCAACGGACGGATGGACGGAAGGAGGGAGAGGAGGATGGATAGATCCACAGACGAAGAGCAGGAGCGAACAAGGGATGGAGCAGCGGAGGAGAAGAGGGAACAGCAGGAGCAGCAGCACGCAGAAAAGAGAGTGAAAGCGAGAGAGAGAGAGAGAGAGAGAGAGAGAGAGAGAGAGAGAGAGAGAGAGAGAGAGAGAGAGAGAGAGAGAGAGAGAGAGAGGGGGGGGGGGGGGGGGGGGGGAGGAGAGGGACAGAGAGAAAGTTAGCTGGGAAGCTAGCATGGAGTTGCAGCACTCAGAGGCCAAGCTACAGATAGGGAAGGAGGCCAGCTGGAGAAAAGCTACAGATAGGGAAGGAGGCCAGCTGGAGAAAAGCTACAGATAGGGAAGGAGGCCAGCTAGAGAAAAGCTACAGATAGGGAAGGAGGCCAGCTAGAGAAAAGCTACAGATAGGGAAGGAGGCCAGCTAGAGAAAAGCTACAGATAGGGAAGGAGGCCAGCTAGAGAAAAGCTACAGATAGGGAAGGAGGCCAGCTAGAGAAAAGCTACAGATAGGGAAGGAGGCCAGCTAGAGAAAAGCTACAGATAGGGAAGGAGGCCAGCTGGAGAAAAGCTACAGATAGGGAAGGAGGCCAGCTAGAGAAAAGCTACAGATAGGGAAGGAGGCCAGCTGGAGAAAAGCTGGGGTACTAAAAACAGAGTACCATTATTCACATGACAACATTGATTAGAAGTCAGGGCAAGAAAAACAGACACAAGAAAACTATTTCTTAAAGACAAAGTTTGTGTCAATACTAAGGAAGAACCAACAAGTCACTATTAAAACGGAAGACAAACAAACGAACAAACCAAACGTAAACGTAATCCACAGGATTGGTATAGTGTATAGTGTGTGTGTATAGTGTGTGTGTGAAATACCCTTGCAGACCAAAACTCCTCTGTGGAACTCCCCGTGTTAACAGTGTTACAGTGCTCCCTCCCTAACACTCTATTAAAAGTGGCTGTAATGCCCATACAGATAGAAGACTCATTTTTGTATCTGTGTTACATTATGGCGTCTGTGATTGGTTATAGCCATCTATAGTGCTCTATCTATCTCTATGGTAATGCCTCATCAAATGTGGCACCATTAATAACCTGTCAGTGAGGGCTGCTGGGTACTGGAGTCCTCCTCAAGTCTGACATTCTACACCATCTGTGATGAATCAAGAGGCTACTAGCAGTTACTTGGACTGAACCTCTAAATATAAGGACTCGTGTACATGCCAGACATTATTTATCTATCTTTTCACAATGAGAAAAGTCAACATTCTTCCTCAAAACTCTCAGACTTTCTCTTCAGGAAATGTTCTTTAACATGACAATGGTCAGAAGTGAACTTGATACTTTCATCATTGGTAACAATCAGTCGCCACAAACGGTCAAATAAAAATCCCATTTTGTATTTATCTTCATATAAGAATTGACATTTGTTCCTGCCAAGCTTCGTCAAGACACCGACACGCACTTTAAACCATGTGAGTTCACTTCTACTGATAAGAGTTGTTTTTACTGGCTTGGCTCACACACATTATTCATGCTGCGTCCCAAATGGCACCCTATTCCCTCTACATAGTGCACTCCTTCTGATCAGGGTTCTGGTCAATAAAAGTGCACTCCACATGAAATAGGGTGCCATTTGTTCAGTCTGAGGAGTCATTTGCAGGATGCTTGTAGTGAGCTGGGGAACATACTATACATGCTTAATGTCAGAGGCACACTGAGGTAAATCTCTGTTGTTTTAACAGGCTACTAGAATACTTTGACAACGCCATTACTGAACACCAACATGGGGACATGACAGGACTGGAGTCTGACACCACACCACACTCAGACAGGGGGACATGTCAGGACTGGAGTCTGACACCATACTACACTCAGACAGGAGGACATGTCAGGACCGGAGTCTGACACCACACTACACTCAGACAGGGGGACATGTCAGGACCGGAGTCTGACACCACACTACACTCAGACAGGGGGACATGTCAGGACTGGAGTCTGACACCACACTAAACTCAGACAGGGAGACATGCCAGGACTGGAGTCTGACACCACACCACACTCAGACAGGGGGACATGTCAGGACTGGAGTCTGACACCATACTACACTCAGACAGGAGGACATGTCAGGACTGGAGTCTGACACCACACCACACTCAGACAGGGAGACATGTCAGGACTGGAGTCTGACACCATACTACACTCAGACAGGAGGACATGTCAGGACCGGAGTCTGACACCACACTACACTCAGACAGGGGGACATGTCAGGACTGGAGTCTGACACCACACTACACTCAGACAGGGGGACATGTCAGGACTGGAGTCTGACACCACACCACACTCAGACAGGGGGACATGTCAGGACTGGAGTCTGACACCATACTACACTCAGACAGGAGGACATGTCAGGACCGGAGTCTGACACGACACTACACTCAGACAGGGGGACATGTCAGGACTGGAGTCTGACACCACACTACACTCAGACAGGGGGACATGTCAGGACCGGAGTCTGACACCACACTACACTCAGACAGGGGGACATGTCAGGACTGGAGTCTGACACCACACTACACTCAGACAGGAGGACATGTCAGGACTGGAGTCTGACACCACACTACACTCAGACAGGGGGACATGTCAGGACTGGAGTCTGACACCACATTACACTCAGACAAAGAGATGTGTAAAGAGATTAATGGGGGTGAGTCAGAGAGAGAGAGAGAGAGAGAGAGAAAGAGGGAGAGAGGGGAAGAGAGGAAGAGGGAAAGCGAGAGAGAGAGAGGAAGAGCAAGAGAGAGGAAGAGCGAGAGAGAGGAAGAGCGAGAGAGAGGAAGAGCGAGAGAGAGAAAGAAGTCCCTCATCTGCTGCTGGTGTGAATGGAAAGGGGAAGGCCCTGAACATCAGTCTGTCTAGGACACGTCAAACCTGTCCAAACACACCAGGCCCACCTACCACCACCGGAGAGGCCAAACAATTACATACAAGACACCTTTAACCACTTGAAAGGATGGACTCATATGCCCTCCCGCTCCAGTAGTGGGGTCGAGTTTCCAATGGATTTCCGTACGTACTTGTGTCTCACCACAGGGAATTGAGGCCCTGCTCAACCACCACACGTTTATTTGTCTAGGAAAGTGTCTCCCCATTTCTCCCCTCGTTATTCTACTACTCCATTCTCATCTTAGCAGCTCTTACTGTACCTCACTGTACTGCACTGCACCCTACTGTACTGTACTGCACCCTACCGTACCGCACCCTACTGTACTGTACCGCACCCTACTGTACTGTACCGCACCCTACTGTACCGCACCCTACTGTACCGCACCCTACTGTACCGCACCCTACTGTACTGCACAGCACCCTACTGCACCGCACCCTACTGTACCGCACCCTACTGTACTGTACTGCACCCTACTGTACTGCACCCTACTGTACTGCACTGTACCCTAATGGACTGTACCCTAATGGACTGCACTGTACCCTACTGTACTGCACCCTAATGTATTGTACCGCACCCTAATGTATTGTACCGCACCCTACTGTACTGCATCCTACTGTACTGTCCTACTGTACTGTCCTACTGTACTGTCCTACTGTGAGAGTGGAAGAGTTAATACACTGTTACTAATAGTATACTGTACCCTACTGCACCCTACTGTACTGCACCCTACTGTACTGTCCTACTGTACTGTCCTACTGTACGAGTGGAAGAGTTAATACACTGTTACTAATAGTATACTGTACCCTACTGCACCCTACTGTACTATACCCTACTGTACTGTCCTACTGTACTGTCCTACTGTGAGAGTGGAAGAGTTAATACAATGTTACTAATAGTATACTGTACGCCAGGCCAGGATAGTCAACTTCTGATTTCATTAAGACATTAGAAGGGGAGGAAACAGAATCAACATAACATCTTTTCAGGTACTGTCCATCGGTGGCTCGCTTTGAGTCAGGACCCTCGTAAGACATCACAGTGAGGGATGTATTACAAAAGGAAATGATAAAATGCCATTATACTGGGAAAGATGGGTAAATCTTTTAGTTGGAGTTAAGATCAGAATTAATGGAGGATTGGACGCTGTGTGAAAATCCAGCACTTGCAGAGAGAGGAAATTAGGAATATATCTAAAGTTATTTCTATAGTCATGTGAGACAAAATAGCTGTGAGTAGCAGTAGAAGTACTGTTTTCCATTAAATTTACTCCAATCAGGGAGGGATGGTAGGGGGAAAAATATAAAGAAATAAAACAACTAAATTAGGGGGATTAGAAATTATGCAAACAATTACTTTGATAGATTGTGGGTTCTATCGGCAAATATTAAAGCTGATCTACCCTCAAAAAGAGCAAACCTCACCCACCTGGCACTCCAGGCAGGCAAACGCTAACAGTGTTTGAAAGAAATCAAGTAGTATTTGCACCCAGGTCTGGGGGAAACCCTAGACTCCCAACCTGTGGATGAATGTAGCATTATTGGATATGTGGTGAGGAGCTAATGGGGTGTTTGGTAAACATGGGTGGCATATGGACAGCGCTATGTGTGTGTGTGTTTGTGTATGTGTGTGTGTTTGTGTATGTGCGTGTGTTTGTGCATGTGTGTGTGTTTGTGCATGTGTGTGTGTATGTGTGAATGTTTGTGTGTGTGTGTGTGTGTATGTGTGTGCCAATGGTCTCCAGCTGTCAGCACCACAGGGCCACCCCGCTAATGGGGGCTCAAGTCGGCACGTCATCCACAGCCCCCCCCCCCCTCTTCCTGCTCCTTAAAAGCCTGTCACCTATGGGCCATTGTTCCCAGCCGGTCCTCCTCCCTCTGGTTCTCCCCTGGTCCCCTCGTCTGTCTGTCTAAGGTGTGGAGTGGGAGTTTGGCTCAGGACCATGTTTCCACAGTGCTAATCCATTCACCCTCATCCGCCCTCCTTACACCCAAAATCACACCTCATCCCTTCACATAGAATCACACCTCACCCCTCTCTGAGGACGAGAGGAGACAGGTTCAAAACCAGAGCTTACGTTTCCCAGGGTTAGGCTGGAGGGATGATGGTGGGGAGAGGAAAGACTATAGACGGGCTAGTATGAGTCAAAGCAGAGACCGTCGTTTGACATACTAGCAGTCAGAGGCAGTCATTTATCATACTAGCAGTCAGAGACAGTCAAGGCTATTCCATTGGGCCTCTATCTACACTACTGAGGAGATGGGTTTGTACTGGGCACGGTACTGGGTATGGTATTGGGTATGGTATTGGGTACGGTTTTGGGTACGGTATAGGGCATGGTATAGGGCATGGTACTGGGCATGGTATTGGGTATGGTATTGGGCATGGTATTGGGCATGGTATTGGGTACGGTATTGATTACGGTATTGGGCATGGTATTGGGTATGGTATTGGGCATGGTATTGGGTACGGTATAGGGCATGGTACAGGGCATGGTATTGGGCATGTTATTGGGTACGGTATAGGGCATGGTATTGATTACGGTATTGGGCATGGTATTGGGCACGGTATAGGGCATGGTATTGATTACGGTATTGGGCATGGTATTGGGCACGGTATTGGGCATGGTATTGGGCACGGTATTGGGCATGGTATTGGGTACGGTATAGGGCATGGTATTGATTACGGTATTGGGCATGGTATTGGGCACGGTATTGGGCATGGTATTGGGTACGGTATAGGGCATGGTATAGGGCATGGTATTGGGCATGGTATTGGGCATGTTATTGGGCATGGTATTGGGCATGGTATTGGGCATGGTATTGGGCATGGTATTGGGTACGGTATAGGGCATGGTATTGATTACGGTATTGGGCATGGCATTGGGCATGGTACTGGGCATGGTATTGTGTACGGTATTGGGCAATGTTATTGGGTAAGGTATTGGGCATGGTATTGATTACGGTATTGGGCATGGTATTGGGCACGGTATTGGGCACGGTATTGGGCACGGTATTGGGCATGGCATTGGGCACGGTATTGGGCATGGTATTGGGTACGGTATTGGGAATGGTATTGTGTACGGTATTGGGCATGGTATTGGGCATGGTATTGGGCACGGTATTGGGCATGGTATTGGGCATGGTATTGGGCACGGTATTGGGCATGGTATTGGGCACGGTATAGGGCACGGTATTGGACATGGTATAGGGCATGGTATTGGACATGGTATAGGGCATGGTATTGGACATGGTATAGGGCATGGTATTGGGTACGGTATTGGGCACGGTATTGGGCACGGTATTGGGCATGGTATTGGGCATGGTATTGGGCATGGTATTGGGCACGGTATTGTGTACGGTATTGGGCATGGTATTGTGTACGGTATTGGGCATGGTATTGGGTACGGTATTGGGCATGGTATTGGGTATGGTATTGGGCACGGTATTGGGCACGGTATTGGGCACGGTATTGGGCATGGTATTGGGCATGGTATTGGGCACGGTATTGTGTACGGTTTTGTGTACGGTATTTTGTACGGTATTGGGCATGGTATTGGGTACGGTATTGGGCACGGTATGGTGGTCAGCCTGTGTGTGAGCGCCCGCGTACGTGTGTGCGAGACTCACCACCTGCATGGCGGAGCTCCTTGGTGGGTGTGGCTCGATGAGCAGCTGACATGGGGTCTGTCCAAAACTCCTGATCTGTGCCTCCACAGCCTGGCGAGAGGTAGAGAGAAAGAGAGGTAGAGAGAGACAGAGAAAGAGATAGGTGTAGAGAGAGAGGGGTAGAGAGAGGTAGAAAGAGAGAGGTAGAGAGAGGTGTAGAGAGAGGTAAAGAGAGAGGTGTAGAGAGAGAGAGGGGTAGAGAGAGAGAGAGAGGGGGGGGGTAGAGAGAGGGGTAGAGAGAGAGGAGTAGAGAGAGAGAGGAGTAGAGAGAGAGGAGTAGAGAGAGAGAGAGGGGGGTAGAGAGAGGAGTAGAGAGAGAGGAGTAGAGAGAGAGAGAGAGAGAGAGAGAGAGAGAGAGAGAGAGAGAGAGAGAGGGGTAGAGAGAGAGAGAGCGGGGGATAGAGAGAGGTAGAGGTAGAGAGAGAGGGGGAGGGTAGAGAGAGAGGTAGAGAGAGAGGGGGAGGGTAGAGAGAGAGAGGTAGAGAGAGGGGGGGAGGGTAGAGAGAGAGAAAAAAAAGAGAGAGAGAGAGAGAGAGAGAGAAAGAGGTAGAGAGAGAGAGAGAGAGAGAAAGAGGTAGAGAGAGAGAGAGAGAAAGTGAGAGAGAGAGAGAAACAGAGCGAGAGAGAGAGAAAGAGAAACAGAGAGAAAGAGAGCGAGACAGACAGGCGGGTTAGGTGGCGCTAATTAAGAGATATAGGACCATAAATGTCACAGGAGACGCCGCCTCTCAGCTCTGGACAACATCAGGGGCCACAGAGTCAAGGTAACACAGGGCTGGGAGGACAGAGAGATGTACTAGTGTATGGTCACAACACAGTAAAGAATACATACAGCAACAGATGTAGGTGTGTGTAGGAGTACTCTAGGTGAGATGGGGCTACAGAGAGAGAGAGTAAATACAACCCAATACATTGTAAATACAACTCATATTTATGTTTATTTATTTTCCCTTTTGTACTTTAACTATTTGCACATTGTTACAACACTGTATATAGACATAATTACATTTGAAATGTCTTTATTCTTTTGGAACTTTTGTGTAATGTGTAATGTTTACTGTTTAAATGGTTTATTTCACTTTTGTTTGTTACCAACCCCACTTGCTTTGGCAATGATAACATATACGTTTCCCATGCCAGTAAAGAACCTTAAATTGAAATTGAATTGAGAGAGAGCAAGAAATAAATATCTTGGGCAGGAAAGACAGAGGTTAAGTGAGTGACTGCTGCGCCGTGCAATCTGACTGTGTGTGACTGCATGTGAGAGAGTGAGTGTGGAGAAGAGCAGAGAACTATGTGAGCAGAGTAGAGCAAGAGAGAGCGAGAGCGAGAGCGAGAGCGAGAGAGAGCCTCAGTTAAGCCCATAGACTCGGACTATACTTACTGTATACTAATACCTGGGATTCATGTGAAATGGCACCCTATTCCCTATGTAGTGCACTTCTTTTAACCAGACCCCTATTTATACTCTGGTCAGAAGTCAGGCACTACATAGGGAAGTGGTAGTCATTTCAGATCAGACCTATACTCCAGCCACTGCCTGCCATCCTACCTTCCAGCTTTTGTGGAGGATCCCAGTGTAGTAAAAAAAAAGAAGATGGTTCCTAATCTCTAACAGGTATGAGAAAATCTCCCGGCCTAGACTCAAGGCCTCCACCGACGCCAGTTGATATGTGAGCGTCAGAAAACCCAGGGCTTTGGTTCGACTCTCTCACTCTCTCTTTCCCCCAGTCCGACTCCCTGCCTCTTACCTCCCCCTTCCTCTCTTTTCCAGCTCTTTCCTTCTCTCTCCCAGACCCTCAAAGCCACTCAAGCTTTGATCCCCCACTCCTCTCACAGCTGAGGAGAACAATGGGATCTGTCCCTCCCTCTTTATTTAGTGTAGATCCACTCCTGGGTCCATTAGACTGGGCCATCGATTACAAACAGATTATCTAGTGTGTGTCCCAAAATAGTACCCTATTCCCTACATAGGGCCCTGGTCAAAAGGAGTGCACTGTTAGGAGAATAGGGTGCCATTTGGGACACAGCCCTACAGTCACTAAGAGGATCTTGAAATACCAGAGAAAGCATGTAGGGGTTCTAGGAAAAGCCCAAGTCATTACATCACTGGAATGGGAGTCAGGGCAAGATGGCGATAAGCGCTAGCTAGCTAACCCAATGTCTTCACAGCATCACTGTTTGATGAAGGGGAACTAAAGAGGACTTTTACAAGATGATTTCAGATTTGCATAGAAATGTTGATGACACAAAATAAGAACACTTTTCAGTATTTGTCCGCGGCGTGAATGTGAGTGGTGTTTGCAACCGCTAGCTCTAGCTAGCCTAGTAGCTTGGCACAGGACCAGCAGGAGGATTAAATGGAGGTGATTGATCAAAGTGTGTGAGCCTGGGGTGTGAGGGGTAGTCCGTCAGGACCACTATGAACATCTGTGCCGGTGTAATTAGCTGTGGTCTGTCGTGTTCATCCAAAATACATTTGGCAAGAGCTTTACCATATATATCCCTATATTATACTATACATATTAAATACTAAATCCTCCTTATATATATATATACAATTTCTCTGATATCACATTTTAACAACCAAAAATATGATAAAATCTCTTGTATACGATGATACAGTCCACTTCCATCAGATCGTGAACTGGACTGTGTGTACAGTATGGTCTCTCCCTGCAGCCTCTATAGAGGACAACAGAACACACTCCGTACTTCCTCCTCCTCCTCCCCTGCCATTCAGCTGCCCTTCATGCTCAGTGACTGGAGCATCGCATGGCGGGCACCGAGGGCAAACGCTGATTTATCACCTCATTCCCATCCAGATGTGCTTGAGCCCACCACCTACCCACCCACGCATGCAAATTCATTACCAGGACCAGTGGGGAGAGGGGGGCTGTGGTCGGTCATTTCCCCAGCTAGAGGCCCATTACCCAGGCATGGCCAGGAGCCTGGTGCATGGTTAATACAACCGGACGGTAAATTGGATCTCTGACACCCACTATTTACCTTGGAGCTGCTCTGATGATCAGGAGAATTAATAAATCCACACCCCGCACAGCATGGTGCCATCAGAGAGAGAGAGCAGATAAACTCTCTCTCTGTGTGTGTGTGTGTGAGAGAGAGAGCAAAAGAGAGAATGATTGGAGAGAAAGAGAGAGATTGGAGGTGTATTGCATGAACACACAAACACATGAATGAAGTGAGGGAGGAAAGTGAGTGAGTCTAAGAAAGAGTTCCTTCCCTCCTCCCTGTGTCCAATCAGCTGGGGAGGTTTCTCCACACACCCGACTGAACCCCGGCGTTAGTTTTAATTAGTCAAATACACCAGCAGTGCGTCTCCAGCCCCGAGCCGTAGCCAGCCTCAGCCCCTCAGTGTTTGTGAGGAAGCAGGCCTGTGGAGGAGGCGGAAATGGGTTGCTAGTCTGGGCCGTGTCAGGGCCCAATGGGGGTGGAGGTTGGAATGGAGGGGTGTAGCGCCAAGGGAGACCGCCACTACTGAGTGACAACTGTTTCAGCCATGGTCCTGGTGTGGTCTGGGCTAGGCCTTCCGGGGCTGGTTTGTGTCAGAACAGGCAATGGAGGACAGGTGGTGGTGGAGGGAGGTAGGGAGGGACAGGGTAGGGAGGGACAGGAGAGAGAGGGAGGAAGGGACAGGGTAAGAAGGAACAGGGTAGGGAGGGACAGGAGAGAGAGGGAGGGACAGAGTACTGGTACAGGGATTGCTCTCTCTCTCTCCTGCCCTCTCTCCTACCCTCTCTCTCTCTCTCTCTCTCTCCTGCCCTTTCTCTCTCTCTCTCTCTCTCTCTCCTGCCCGTGCCCGCTCTCTCTCTCTCTCTCTCTCTCTCCCATGCCCGCTCTCTCTCCCCTGCCCCCCCTCTCTCTCTCTCCTGCCCCCTCTCTCTCTCTCTCCTGCCCTCTCTCTCTCTCTCTTGCCCTCTCTCTCTCGCTCTCCTGCCCCCCCTCTCTCTCTCTCCTGCCCCCTCTCTCTCTCTCCTGCCCCCCTCTCTCTCTCCTGCCCCCCCTCTCTCTCTCCTGCCCCCTCTCCCTCTCTCTCTCTCCTGCCCTCTCTCTCTCTCGCCCTCTCTCTCTCTCGCCCCCTCTCTCTCTCGCCCCCTCTCTCTCTCTCTTGCCCTCTCTCTCTCTCTCTTGCCCTCTCTCTCTCTCTCTTGCCCTCTCTCTCTCTCTCTTGCCCTCTCTCTCTCTCTTGCCCTCTCTCTCTCTCTCTTGCCCTCTCTCTCTCTCTCTCTTGCCCTCTCTCTCTCTTGCCCTCTCTCTCTCTCTCTCGCCCTCTCTCTCTCTCTCTTGCCCTCTCTCTCTCTCTCTTGCCCTCTCTCTCTCTCTTGCCCTCTCTCTCTCTCTTGCCCTCTCTCTCTCTCTCTCGCCCTCTCTCTCTCTCTCTTGCCCTCTCTCTCTCTCGCCCTCTCTCTCTCTCTCTTGCCCTCTCTCTCTCTCTCTTGCCCTCTCTCTCTCTCTCTCTTGCCCTCTCTCTCTCTCTCTCTTGCCCTCTCTCTCTCTCTCTTGCCCTCTCTCTCTCTCTCTTGCCCTCTCTCTCTCTCTCTTGCCCTCTCTCTCTCTCTCTTGCCCTCTCTCTCTCTCTCTTGCCCTCTCTCTCTCTCTCTTGCCCTCTCTCTCTCTCTCTTGCCCTCTCTCTCTCTCTCTTGCCCTCTCTCTCTCCTGCCCTCTCTCTCTCCCTCTTGCCCTCTCTCTCTCCCTCTCTCCCTCTTGCCCTCTCTCTCTCTCTCTCTCCTGCCCTCTCACGCTGTCCTTTGTCTGTGATTATGGAAAATCTCACGGCCGTCACACACCAGTGACAATGCAGTCTGCATTTTACAGCTTTCACGTAATACGAGTATAAATTAAACATACCCACGCAAACAGGAACCTGCCTTGAGTTGTCGCACAACCCCCACAAACCAGACAACACGCCAAGGACATCCTCGGTTATTCATTTCCCTTCATTCAAAACGAAGTGCGGTTATGTGGTTACTGTGATGCGTTTATTTGCATAAAAACAGCATGTTTTCCATCCAGATGCAGCTTGTCGAGTGGTTGAGTAAATCACATGACCGTAGCCTCGCTGCAGAGGGGGGTCTTCCTCCGTCCTTTAAATGTACAGAATATAGAGACCTCATCAGATACGGACCAGCGCCCCTGAAGAAGATTGGCCTTGCCAGTGTCCCCACATAATCACATGCCTATATGTCATAACATTGTAGTATGGGCAAGTATATAGGTGACCTATGCCCAGCAAGTTTCTAACATCACACGCCTTTCATAAACGTCAGCTGGGAATTGAATGAAGAGAGTGACTCTGAAGACGGGTCCTCTTGTACATTAGCCTGAGACAAACGTCCCAGAGCTAGCTAACGGAACAGTTGAGTCACTTCGACCTTCAGCTGAACACTCACGGACACTAATCAACCTCTAACACGGTTCCACAGTGAGTGTACTGCTGGAAATGATGACTACTATCGCCCTACTGTGTCTTTGTTGAACGCCGATGTCAAGATGGTGATTTTCTGGCCAGGACTCTGATAGTAAAAGTTCTGAGGGAGGTTCAGTGTGAATGTGTTTTGGTTGGTGGACGGGTAATGTTGTTCATTTCAAATGTACACACTTAATTCCAACTGAACATACAATTATATTCAACACAACATAAGTAATTGTGATATCAGAGCAATTAGGATATTTGTTTACGGATCATTTGTTTGGGGCTTCAGAGTGTCTTCAATTAAATATATATTGCATTATATAGGAAGTTATGTTGACCAGCTCTCGTTGTGTTATCTCTGGAGGTTATTAGAGCCAAGACAGTACTGGTATCAGGATATTTTTTCCATGACAAAAATGAAAAAACGACGCAAACCAATCTCTTTGGTCCTTTAAAAACCTGCTGTATGTAACATATTGTACTACAACTTAGAAAATAAATACATGTGACTCTGGATGACAACATGATGTTTGTTTCCAACATTAGAGCTGATTTCTAAACCAGTTCAATCCGCTTTGTGTTTTGTTTCCTTACCCCCATACTAACGAGTATCACCATACTGGTATGGTCTCGGCGCTAGAGTTTACACAGTACACACACAGTGCACTCTGGGCCAGAAGAGGCTGTCTCAGTGGTTGGCTGCCATGTCTGGCACCCTGAGTTACACTTCAGTGGCACCGTTTTAGACGAGAAGTCACACTCTAGTTGTGGGGTCAGCACCCTGTTCGCCTGCCACAGATTTGTTGGAGTGTCAATGAGAGAGTTAGCGCTGTAAGCTAGCGGGCTAGCCATGGTTTATTGCTATATTGGTGTACTGTGTTGCTGCTGTGGGGAGAGAGGGAGAGGCTGCCTGCCTGTTGGTTCAAAGTGAAGGGAGGATGAATAATGAATGAAAGTAGAGCGAGAAAAACACAAACACACTCCCGATTTTTAAGGGCTTTCTCAGACTTTAAAGTGGAGCACTTCATATAGCTTTCAGTGGGATCCCAGTGCTGGAGATGAAAGACTGCTGGGTTCAGCAACTCAACTTGACTGAATAGTACTTACTTACCACACAGCCCTGCTGTTGAATGTAACACAAATAACAGCGTCAATAATGTCAGAGGATTATACCTTTTGCTGATGCTAATGGACTTTAATTGAATTCAACATCCCAGTTAAGAGCTTTAATGATTCTGTGTGATACCGTGGAGTAATTAATGTCCAGCAGGGGATTTTAGAGAGGGAAAAGACAAATAATATTATAACAAATAATACGCAGAAAAACGTCACGTCAACTCTGCGTGTGTGTGTGTGTGTGTTACATCACCTCTCTGAGCATGGGGTCGGTGATGGAGCTGAGGTTGATGGTCCCTTCATAGGTCAGGTAGTAGAAGACGTTGAGAGACCTGGTGGCCTCAGGACCCTGCTGCTTGTAGCCAAAGATCAGGTCGATCCACTGGTGCAGCTGGCACGACACAAACTCACTCTCCAGAGCCTGGGAAGACAGGAGGAGAGGAGGAGCCATGGTTAGAGGGGATTGGGCTAAATGAAAGGGTTATTGAGCAGAGTGAGGCAGCGAGGACTCATGGTTAGAGGGGATTTGGATAGATAAGAGTGGTACAAGAGGACCCCAAGATTATATCAATAATAGGAGGTAGGGAATCCTTGCAAATAATTGATTGAAGTTGATGTCACTCATAAGCCACAGAACCAAGGGTGGGATTAGACGAAGTCAAATTATTATTTATACAGGTCTACTGAAGCATTATGTACAGTAGACCTGCTAAACTGCAAGACTGCAAATTATGTTCGGCACTAATTGTTGTAATTCCAGAACCCTTACTCCACTCCCCCAACCCCCACAAAAAGCTGCAACTCAAAGCAGAACTTGTTCAAAGTCGTTTCAATAGCAGATAGCAGCACTGACTATCATCTGCATAATGGAGAAAATGCTCCAAGAGACTCCAATGCTAATCGTGTGAAAACACTCCGTTCTAGTAGGACGTTGGGGACTCATTTTGGACTCTTCTTCCCCTTTCGTGGGACGACGAGACGAGATAATGTATATAGCGGTGCTTTGGAATGTCTCTGTTTCACCATAACATTGAGATACAAGCTGTTTTTCTACTCATTAGCTGGCAAAGAAGGGAAAACATTTATGGTTTCTCATAAAAAGAGCGATTGTGTTAATTTCTGGAAAAGCTGTCGGCACGGCAACAACAAAGGCTTCTAAACGCGTTCCAAATTAGAATGAGGAGGCCTTGATTGTCATTGCTGCCTTGTGGCACATTAATTCTGTGACAAAACATTAAACCGGTACACTTAAATGGCAATTTATATCATTTAAATGTTTACAGCCGGGGCTGGCCCATCACTCACTTAAATGTGACTTTCTGACAGCTAATTTTCCTTCTAATTCTCTCTCACTCTCTTAATTATAACTTTCAATCAGGGAGGAATGGAGGAAAGAGAGAGAAAGTGAGAGAGAAAATAGAGAGAAAGAAAGAGATGGGGAAAGAAAGGGAGTGCGAGAAGAATGAGATTCAGAGAGGGAGAGAGAGGAGGAGGTGAGAGAGAAAAAGAGAGAGCGAACAGCTCGACGCCTGCTGCCTGTATGCCATCATGACATCTCCCCCTGACGAGGCGATCGAGCCTCAGCCTGATGGTAAACTGTGAAAGCTCTTGTATAATGACTTTATGAGCCGTGGAAACAACATCAATAAATTGGTCGGTGTCAAAGAGAGAGAGAAAAGGCCCTGGGGCGGCAGAGCACTGAAAGGTCTCTGGGTTTTAATGTGGAACTGGGCCTGCGTCCTAAATGTGACCATGTTCTTTCTTTCTTTCTCTTTCTTTCTACCTACCTACATACATGTATACATATATATATATATATATATATAGCGCCCTATGGGCCCGGGTCAAAATGAGTGCACTAACTAGGGAGTAAGGTACCAACATTGGGATGCAAGCTGGGAAGTAGAGTGGAGGAAGAACACGATTAAAATGAGGACATGTTGTATAAGTGCATAACAAATTGTGTGAATAGGTTACACTTCATGGCTCTTTTTTGTAAATGTTCAACAATTATACTTCCGCAATTATAGTTTGGTAACCTGGAAACATGGTGAAATTAGTAGCCACAGAAAGCGCAATTATTTTTCCCCTTTAAAACACACAATCAAATATGAGAGAATATCAATGTTTTGGGAGTAATTATTAAAAATAAGACCAAACAGAGCACCCCAGGAACAGAGCACCCCAGGAACAGGGCACCCCAGGAACAGGGCACCCCAGGAACAGGGCACCCCTGGAACAGGGCACCCCTGGAACAGAGCACCCCTGGAACAGAGCACCCCTGGAACAGAGCACCCCAGGAACAGAGCGCCCCAGGAACAGGGCGCCCCAGGAACAGGGCGCCCCAGGAACAGGGCGCCCCAGGAACAGGGCACCCCAGGAACAGGGCACCCCAGGAACAGGGCACCCCAGGAACAGGGCACCCCAGGAACAGGGCACCCCAGGAACAGGGCACCCCAGGAACAGGGCACCCCAGGAACAGGGCACCCCAGGAACAGGGCACCCCAGGAACAGGGCACCCCAGGAACAGGGCACCCCTGGAACAGAGCACCCCTGGAACAGAGCACCCCTGGAACAGAGCACCCCTGGAACAGAGCACCCCTGGAACAGAGCACCCCTGGAACAGAGCACCCCTGGAACAGAGCACCCCTGGAGCCCCCTTAGGTGCAGAGTCTAGGCTTCTTGTCTGCATTTCCTCCGACATAAACACACTTATGTTAATACGTTCAAAGCTCTGTGTCAGAGAGTGATTCATTTTATTAGAGCTACATGTCTATTAGAATCCAGGACAGGCCTCTTAATGACAAGCTGACTGGGGGCCGATGGGGGACCGGTGTGTATGTGTGACAGAGAGAGATCAGTTCATTATGCGCTAGGCCTGACCTTTGACGGGGCCCTGCTCCCTCTGTTTCTAAACTAATGCAGAGTCTGGTGGCCATTTAATGTGCGTTGCAATCTCCTGTCAATCAAGGCAGGGAAACAAAGAACAGCCTGTGTTATTGCAGCACCCTCTCCAGAGGCCCGCCTTTATGGTAATGAGGTTCTAGCATTTGGGGAAAGGGGAATAGTATTGTGCGTGTGCGTGTGTGTCTGTCTCTGACTGAGATGCAATCGTTTGGTAGTGCCTAGAAATCCGCTCTCTCATCAGTGATTCAGGGAGTGTTTGGTAGTGCCTGCGGAGGTATAGTGAACTAGCTCTGTGGTGTGTCTTTCAAAGCCTCTCAGTCTGTGCTGCTAAAAGAGAGGCCCATTGGCAATTCTACCCTGTGTTCTCTCAGACATGTTTGATCAACAAGCAAAACGGTTGTGGGAGAACCATCTCTTGATTTTATTTTATTACTTTTTAAATTGTGTGTGTGTTTGTGTGTGTGTGTGTGGGGGGGCAGTGTATTTTAGTTATCTTTTGTTTGATTTTAATTCCATCCTTCAGCCTACCCTCAACTGTGCTGTGATGTTTGACAACGTTTCTGTTGTCAAAGTTTCTACAGTAGTTTCTAAGTTTCTACAGATAAATTAAAAATTGAAATTTTTGCGAAAAGTATTGTTATATTAAAAACCCTTCTTTGCGAAGTTAAGATAAAGATCTTTCAGCCACCAAACCATCTAAAAACCATTCCTCGTCAGAGGCAGGAGTCTTGTTTAGACTAGAGAGAGCCAGAAGTCTTGTGTAAACTAGAGAGACAGAAGTATTGTGTAGACTAGAGAGAGCCAGAAGTCTTGAGTACACTAGAGAGAGACAGAGGTGTTGTGTAGACTAGAGAGCCAGGAGTCTTGCGTAGACTAGAGAGACAGAAGTGTTGTGTAGACTAGAGAGACAGAAGTATTGTGTAGACTAGAGAGAGCCAGAAGTCTTGTGTAGACTAGAGAGAGACATAAGTGTTGTGTAGACTAGAGAGCCAGGAGTCTTGCGTAGACTAGAGAGCCAGAAGTCTTGCGTAGACTAGAGAGAGCCAGAAGTGTTGCGTAGACTAGAGAGAGCCAGAAGTGTTGTGTAGACTAGAGAGAGACAGAAGTGTTGTGTAGACTAGAGAGAGCCATAAGTGTTGTGTAGACTAGAGAGCCAGAAGTGTTGTGTAGACTAGTGAGAGCCAGAAGTGTTGTGTAGACTAGAGAGAGAGAAGTGTTGTGTAGACTAGAGAGAGAGAGAAGTGTTGCGTAGACTAGAGAGAGCCAGAAGTGTTGCGTAGACTAGAGAGAGCCAGGAGTCTTGCGTAGACTAGAGAGCCAGAAGTGTTGTGTAGACTAGTGAGAGCCAGAAGTGTTGTGTAGACTAGCGAGAGAGAAGTGTTGTGTAGACTAGAGAGAGAGAAGTGTTGCATAGACTAGAGAGAGCCAGAAGTGTTGCGGAGACTAGAGAGAGCCAGGAGTCTTGCGTAGACTAGAGAGCCAGAAGTCTTTCGTAGACTAGAGAGAGCCAGAAGTGTTGCGTAGACTAGAGAGAGCCAGAAGTGTTGTGTAGACTAGAGAGAGACAGAAGTGTTGTGTAGACTAGAGAGAGCCATAAGTGTTGTGTAGACTAGAGAGCCAGAAGTGTTGTGTAGACTAGTGAGAGCCAGAAGTGTTGTGTAGACTAGAGAGAGAGAAGTGTTGTGTAGACTAGAGAGAGAGAAGTGTTGCGTAGACTAGAGAGAGCCAGAAGTGTTGCGTAGACTAGAGAGAGCCAGGAGTCTTGCGTAGACTAGAGAGCCAGAAGTGTTGTGTAGACTAGTGAGAGCCAGAAGTGTTGTGTAGACTAGCGAGAGAGAAGTGTTGTGTAGACTAGAGAGAGAGAAGTGTTGCGTAGACTAGAGAGAGCCAGAAGTGTTGCGTAGACTAGAGAGAGCCAGGAGTCTTGCGTAGACTAGAGAGCCAGAAGTCTTGCGTAGACTAGAGAGAGCCAGAAGTGTTGCGTAGACTAGAGAGAGCCAGAAGTGTTGTGTAGACTAGAGAGAGCCAGAAGTGTTGTGTAGACTAGAGAGAGCCAGAAGTGTTGTGTAGACTAGAGAGCCAGAAGTGTTGTGTAGACTAGAGAGAGAGAAGTGTTGTGTAGACTAGAGAGAGAGAAGTGTTGTGTAGACTAGAGAGAGAGAAGTGTTGCGTAGACTAGAGAGAGCCAAAAGTGTTGCGTAGACTAGAGAGAGCCAGAAGTATTGCGTAGACTAGAGAGAGCCAGAAGTCTTGCGTAGACTAGAGAGAGCCAGACGTCTTGCGTAGACTAGAGAGCCAAAAGTCTTGTGTAGACTAGAGAGCCAGAAGTATTGCGTAGACTAGAGAGAGAGAGAAGTGTTGTGTAGACTAGAGAGAGAGAGAAGTGTTGTGCAGACTAGAGAGAACCAGAAGTGTTGTGCAGACTAGAGAGAGCCAGAAGTGTTGTGTAGACTAGAGAGAGCCAGAAGTGTTGTGTAGACTAGAGAGAGCCAGAAGTGTTGTGTAGACTAGAGAGAGCCAGAAGTGTTGTGTAGACTAGAGAGAGCCAGAAGTGTTGTGTAGACTAGAGAGCCAGAAGTGTTGTGTAGACTAGAGAGAGCCAGAAGTGTTGTGTAGACTAGAGAGCCAGAAGTGTTGTGTAGACTAGAGAGCCAGAAGTGTTGTGTAGACTAGAGAGAGCCAGAAGTGTTGTGTAGACTAGAGAGAGAGACGTGTTGTGTAGACTAGAGAGAGAGAGAAGTGTTGTGTAGACAAGAGAGAGAGAGAAGTGTTGTGTAGACTAGAGAGAGAGAAGTGTTGTGTAGACTAGAGAGAGAGAAGTGTTGTGTAGACTAGAGAGAGAGAGAAGTGTTGTGTAGACAAGAGAGAGAGAGAAGTGTTGTGTAGACTAGAGAGAGAGAAGTGTTGTGTAGACTAGAGAGAGAGAAGTGTTGTGTAGACTAGAGAGAGAGAAGTGTTGTGTAGACTAGAGAGAGAGAAGTGTTGTGTAGACTAGAGAGAGAGAAGTGTTGTGTAGACTAGAGAGAGAGAAGTGTTGTGTAGACTAGAGAGAGAGAAGTGTTGTGTAGACTAGAGAGAGAGAAGTGTTGTGTAGACTAGAGAGAGAGAAGTGTTGTGTAGACTAGAGAGAGAGAAGTGTTGTGTAGACTAGAGAGAGAGAAGTGTTGTGTAGACTAGAGAGCCAGATTCCTGAGGAGAGATCCAGATCCACTAAGGGAGATCCAGCAGGCAGCAGGGTTATTGATGGGCCAATTAGCAGCCACTGTCTGTTTCATCCTGTTCCACCGGGAATCCTCTGATAATTCATGAATAATTTAGAATGCCTTTATGTAAATGCCTGGCATGGGGTGGATGGCACCGAAATATCACTACACTACCGTTATCAGGACGTTTCTATCACTACTGTTATCAGGAGGTTTCTATCACTACACTACTGTTATCAGGAGGTTTCTATCACTACACTACTGTTATCAGGAGGTTTCTATCACTACACTACTGCTATCAGGAGGTTTATATCACTACACTACTGTTATCAGGAGGTTTCTATCACTACACTACTGTTATCAGGAGGTTTCTATCACTACTGTTATCAGGAGGTTTCTATCACTACACTACTGTTATCAGGAGGTTTCTATCACTACACTACTGTTATCAGGAGGTTTCTATCACTACACTACTGCTATCAGGAGGTTTCTATCACTACACTACTGTTATCAGGAGGCTTCTATCACTACACTACTGTTATCAGGATGTTTCTATCACTACACTACTGTTATCAGGAGGTTTCTATCACTACAATACTGTTATCAGGAGGTTTCTATCACTACAATACTGTTATCAGGGGGTTTCTATCACTACACTACTGTTATCAGGAGGTTTCTATCACTACACTACTGTTATCAGGATGTTTCTATCACTACACTACTGTTATCAGGAGGTTTCTATCACTACACTACTGTTATCAGGAGGTTTCTATCACTACACTACTGTTATCAGGAGGTTTCTATCACTACTGTTATCAGGAGGTTTCTATCACTACACTACTGTTATCAGGAGGTTTCTATCACTACACTACTGTTATCAGGAGGTTTCTATCACTACACTACTGTTATCAGGAGGTTTCTATCACTACACTACTGTTATCAGGACATTTCTATCACTACACTACTGTTATCAGGAGGTTTCTATCACTACACTACTGTTATCAGGAGGTTTCTATCACTACACTACTGTTATCAGGAGGTTTCTATCACTACTGTAATCAGGAGGTTTCTATCACTACACTACTGTTATCAGGAGGTTTCTATCACCACACTACTGTTGTCAGGAGGTTTCTATCACTACACTACTGTTATCAGGACGTTTCTATCACTACACTACTGTTATCAGGAGGTTTCTATCACTACTGTTATCAGGAGGTTTCTATCACCACACTACTGTGGTCAGGAGGTTTCTATCACTACACTACTGTTATCAGGACGTTTATATCACTACACTACTGTTATCAGGAGGTTTCTATCACTACTGTTATCAGGAGGTTTCTATCACCACACTACTGTTACCAGGAGGTTTCTATCACTACACTACTGTTACCAGGAGGTTTCTATCACTACACTACTGTTATCAGGAGGTTTCTATCACTACACTAATGTTATCAGGAGGTTTCTATCACTACTGTTATCAGGAGGTTTCTATCACTACACTACTGTTATCAGGAGGTTTCTATCACTACACTACTGTTATCAGGAGGTTTCTATCACTACTGTTATCAGGACGTTTCTACCACTACACTACTGTTATCAGGAGGTTTCTATCACTACACTACTGTTATCAGGAGGTTTCTATCACTACACTACTGTTATCAGGAGGTTTCTATCACTACACTACTGTTATCAGGAGGTTTCTATCACTACACTACTGCTATCAGGAGGTTTCTATCACTACACTACTGTTATCAGGAGGTTTCTATCACTACACTACTGTTACCAGGAGGTTTCTACCACTACACTACTGTTATCAGGAGGTTTCTATCACTACACTACTGTTATCAGGAGGTTTCTATCACTACACTACTGTTATCAGGAGGTTTCTATCACTACACTACTGTTATCAGGAGGTTTCTATCACTACACTACTGTTATCAGGTTTCTATCACTACACTACTGTTATCAGGAGGTTTCTATCACTACACTACTGTTACCAGGAGGTTTCTATCACTACACTACTGTTATCAGGATGTTTCTATCACTACACTACTGTTATCAGGAGGTTTCTATCACTACAATACTGTTACCAGGAGGTTTCTATCACTACAATACTGTTATCAGGGGGTTTCTATCACTACACTACTGTTATCAGGAGGTTTCTATCACTACACTACTGTTATCAGGATGTTTCTATCACTACACTACTGTTATCAGGAGGTTTCTATCACTACACTACTGTTATCAGGAGGTTTCTATCACTACTGTTATCAGGAGGTTTCTATCACTACACTACTGTTATCAGGAGGTTTCTATCACTACACTACTGTTATCAGGAGGTTTCTATCACTACACTACTGTTATCAGGAGGTTTCTATCACTACACTACTGTTATCAGGACATTTCTATCACTACACTACTGTTATCAGGAGGTTTCTATCACTACACTACTGTTATCAGGAGGTTTCTATCACTACACTCCTGTTATCAGGAGGTTTCTATCACTACACTACTGTTATCAGGAGGTTTCTATCACTACACTACTGTTATCAGGACGTTTCTATCACTACACTCCTGTTATCAGGAGGTTTCTATCACTACTGTTATCAGGAGGTTTCTATCACTACACTACTGTTACCAGGAGGTTTCTATCACTACACTACTGTTATCAGGAGGTTTCTATCACTACTGTTATCAGGAGGTTTCTATCACTACACTACTGTTATCAGGAGGTTTCTATCACTACTGTTATCAGGAGGTTTCTATCACTACACTACTGTTATCAGGTGGTTTATATCACTATACTCCTGTTATCAGGAGGTTTCTATCACTACACTACTGTTATCAGGAGGTTTCTATCACTACACTACTGTTATCAGGATGTTTCTATCACTACACTACTGTTATCAGGAGGTTTCTATCACTACTGTTGTCAGGAGGTTTCTATCACTACACTACTGTTATCAGGACGTTTCTATCACTACACTACTGTTATCAGGTTTCTATCACTACACTACTGTTGTCAGGAGGTTTCTATCACTACACTACTGTTATCAGGACGTTTCTATCACTACACTACTGTTATCAGGAGGTTTCTATCACTACTGTTATCAGGAGGTTTCTATCACCACACTACTGTTGTCAGGAGGTTTCTATCACTACACTACTGTTATCAGGAGGTTTCTATCACTACACTACTGTTATCAGGAGGTTTCTATCACTACACTACTGTTATCAGGAGGTTTCTATCACTACTGTTATCAGGAGGTTTCTATCACTACTGTTATCAGGAGGTTTATATCACTACTGTTATCAGGACGTTTCTATCACTACACTACTGTTATCAGGAGGTTTCTATCACTACTGTTATCAGGAGGTTTCTACCACCACACTACTGTTACCAGGAGGTTTCTATCACTACACTACTGTTACCAGGAGGTTTCTATCACTACACTACTGTTATCTGGAGGTTTCTATCACTACACTAATGTTATCAGGAGGTTTCTATCACTACTGTTATCAGGAGGTTTCTATCACTACACTACTGTTATCAGGAGGTTTCTATCACTACACTACTGTTATCAGGAGGTTTCTATCACTACTGTTATCAGGACGTTTCTATCACTACACTACTGTTATCAGGAGGTTTCTATCACCACACTACTGTTGTCAGGAGGTTTCTATCACTACACTACTGTTATCAGGACGTTTCTATCACTACACTACTGTTATCAGGAGGTTTCTATCACTACTGTTATCAGGAGGTTTCTATCACCACACTACTGTGGTCAGGAGGTTTCTATCACTACACTACTGTTATCAGGACGTTTATATCACTACACTACTGTTATCAGGAGGTTTCTATCACTACTGTTATCAGGAGGTTTCTATCACCACACTACTGTTACCAGGAGGTTTCTATCACTACACTACTGTTACCAGGAGGTTTCTATCACTACACTACTGTTATCAGGAGGTTTCTATCACTACACTAATGTTATCAGGAGGTTTCTATCACTACTGTTATCAGGAGGTTTCTATCACTACACTACTGTTATCAGGAGGTTTCTATCACTACACTACTGTTATCAGGAGGTTTCTATCACTACTGTTATCAGGACGTTTCTATCACTACACTACTGTTATCAGGAGGTTTCTATCACCACACTACTGTTGTCAGGAGGTTTCTATCACTACACTACTGTTATCAGGACGTTTCTATCACTACACTACTGTTATCAGGAGGTTTCTATCACTACTGTTATCAGGAGGTTTCTATCACCACACTACTGTTGTCAGGAGGTTTCTATCACTACACTACTGTTATCAGGACGTTTCTATCACTACACTACTGTTATCAGGAGGTTTCTATCACTACAATACTGTTATCAGGAGGTTTCTATCACTACACTACTGTTATCAGGAGGTTTCTATCACTACACTACTGTTATCAGGAGGTTTATATCACTACTGTTATCAGGAGGTTTCTATCACTACACTACTGTTATCAGGAGGTTTATATCACTACTGTTATCAGGAGGTTTCTATCACTACACTACTGTTATCAGGAGGTTTATATCACTACTGTTATCAGGAGGTTTCTATCACTACACTACTGTTATCAGGAGGTTTATATCACTACTGTTATCAGGAGATTTATATCACTACACTACTGTTATCAGGTGGTTTCTATCACTACTGTTATCAGGAGGTTTCTATCACTACACTACTGTTATCAGGAGATTTATATCACTACACTACTGTTATCAGGAGGTTTCTATCACTACACTACTGTTATCAGGAGGTTTATATCACTACTGTTATCAGGAGGTTTCTATCACTACACTACTGTTATCAGGAGGTTTATATCACTACTGTTATCAGGAGGTTTCTATCACTACACTCCTGTTATCAGGAGGTTTCTATCACTACACTCCTGTTATCAGGAGGTTTTTATCACTACACTACTGTTATCAGGAGGTTTCTATCACTACACTACTGTTATCAGGAGGTTTATATCACTACTGTTATCAGGAGGTTTCTATCACTACACTACTGTTATCAGGAGGTTTCTATCACTACACTACTGTTATCAGGAGGTTTCTATCACTACACTACTGTTATCAGGAGGTTTCTATCACTACACTACTGTTATCAGGAGGTTTCTATCACTACACTACTGTTATCAGGAGGTTTATATCACTACTGTTATCAGGAGGTTTCTATCACTACACTACTGTTATCAGGAGGTTTATATCACTACTGTTATCAGGAGGTTTCTATCACTACACTACTGTTATCAGGAGGTTTATATCACTACTGTTATCAGGAGATTTATATCACTACACTACTGTTATCAGGTGGTTTCTATCACTACTGTTATCAGGAGGTTTCTATCACTACACTACTGTTATCAGGAGGTTTCTATCACTACACTACTGTTATCAGGAGGTTTCTATCACTACACTACTGTTATCAGGAGATTTATATCACTACACTACTGTTATCAGGAGGTTTATATCACTACTGTTATCAGGAGGTTTCTATCACTACACTACTGTTATCAGGAGGTTTATATCACTACTGTTATCAGGAGGTTTCTATCACTACACTACTGTTATCAGGAGGTTTCTATCACTACACTCCTGTTATCAGGAGGTTTCTATCACTACACTCCTGTTATCAGGAGGTTTCTATCACTACACTACTGTTATCAGGAGGTTTCTATCACTACACTACTGTTATCAGGAGGTTTATATCACTACTGTTATCAGGAGGTTTCTATCACTACACTACTGTTATCAGGAGGTTTCTATCACTACACTACTGTTATCAGGAGGTTTCTATCACTACACTACTGTTATCAGGAGGTTTCTATCACTACACTACTGTTATCAGGAGGTTTCTATCACTACACTACTGTTATCAGGAGGTTTCTATCACTACACTACTGTTATCAGGAGATTTATATCACTACACTACAGTTATCAGGAGGTTTCTATCACTACTGTTATCAGGTGGTTTCTATCACTACACTACTGTTATCAGGAGGTTTCTATCACTACACTACTGTTATCAGGTGGTTTCTATCACTACACTACTGTTATCAGGAGGTTTCTATCACTACACTACTGTTATCAGGAGGTTTATATCACTACTGTTATCAGGAGATTTATATCACTACACTACTGTTATCAGGTGGTTTCTATCACTACTGTTATCAGGAGGTTTCTATCACTACACTACTGTTATCAGGAGGTTTCTATCACTACACTACTGTTATCAGGAGGTTTCTATCACTACACTACTGTTATCAGGAGATTTATATCACTACACTACTGTTATCAGGAGGTTTATATCACTACTGTTATCAGGAGGTTTCTATCACTACACTACTGTTATCAGGAGGTTTATATCACTACTGTTATCAGGAGGTTTCTATCACTACACTACTGTTATCAGGAGGTTTCTATCACTACACTCCTGTTATCAGGAGGTTTCTATCACTACACTCCTGTTATCAGGAGGTTTCTATCACTACACTACTGTTATCAGGAGGTTTCTATCACTACACTACTGTTATCAGGAGGTTTATATCACTACTGTTATCAGGAGGTTTCTATCACTACACTACTGTTATCAGGAGGTTTCTATCACTACACTACTGTTATCAGGAGGTTTCTATCACTACACTACTGTTATCAGGAGGTTTCTATCACTACACTACTGTTATCAGGAGGTTTCTATCACTACACTACTGTTATCAGGAGGTTTCTATCACTACACTACTGTTATCAGGAGATTTATATCACTACACTACAGTTATCAGGAGGTTTCTATCACTACTGTTATCAGGACGTTTCTATCACTACACTACTGTTATCAGGAGGTTTCTATCACCACACTACTGTTGTCAGGAGGTTTCTATCACTACACTACTGTTATCAGGACGTTTCTATCACTACACTACTGTTATCAGGAGGTTTCTATCACTACTGTTATCAGGAGGTTTCTATCACCACACTACTGTGGTCAGGAGGTTTCTATCACTACACTACTGTTATCAGGACGTTTATATCACTACACTACTGTTATCAGGAGGTTTCTATCACTACTGTTATCAGGAGGTTTCTATCACCACACTACTGTTACCAGGAGGTTTCTATCACTACACTACTGTTACCAGGAGGTTTCTATCACTACACTACTGTTATCAGGAGGTTTCTATCACTACACTAATGTTATCAGGAGGTTTCTATCACTACTGTTATCAGGAGGTTTCTATCACTACACTACTGTTATCAGGAGGTTTCTATCACTACACTACTGTTATCAGGAGGTTTCTATCACTACTGTTATCAGGACGTTTCTATCACTACACTACTGTTATCAGGAGGTTTCTATCACCACACTACTGTTGTCAGGAGGTTTCTATCACTACACTACTGTTATCAGGACGTTTCTATCACTACACTACTGTTATCAGGAGGTTTCTATCACTACTGTTATCAGGAGGTTTCTATCACCACACTACTGTTGTCAGGAGGTTTCTATCACTACACTACTGTTATCAGGACGTTTCTATCACTACACTACTGTTATCAGGAGGTTTCTATCACTACAATACTGTTATCAGGAGGTTTCTATCACTACACTACTGTTATCAGGAGGTTTCTATCACTACACTACTGTTATCAGGAGGTTTATATCACTACTGTTATCAGGAGGTTTCTATCACTACACTACTGTTATCAGGAGGTTTATATCACTACTGTTATCAGGAGGTTTCTATCACTACACTACTGTTATCAGGAGGTTTATATCACTACTGTTATCAGGAGGTTTCTATCACTACACTACTGTTATCAGGAGGTTTATATCACTACTGTTATCAGGAGATTTATATCACTACACTACTGTTATCAGGTGGTTTCTATCACTACTGTTATCAGGAGGTTTCTATCACTACACTACTGTTATCAGGAGATTTATATCACTACACTACTGTTATCAGGAGGTTTCTATCACTACACTACTGTTATCAGGAGGTTTATATCACTACTGTTATCAGGAGGTTTCTATCACTACACTACTGTTATCAGGAGGTTTATATCACTACTGTTATCAGGAGGTTTCTATCACTACACTCCTGTTATCAGGAGGTTTCTATCACTACACTCCTGTTATCAGGAGGTTTTTATCACTACACTACTGTTATCAGGAGGTTTCTATCACTACACTACTGTTATCAGGAGGTTTATATCACTACTGTTATCAGGAGGTTTCTATCACTACACTACTGTTATCAGGAGGTTTCTATCACTACACTACTGTTATCAGGAGGTTTCTATCACTACACTACTGTTATCAGGAGGTTTCTATCACTACACTACTGTTATCAGGAGGTTTCTATCACTACACTACTGTTATCAGGAGGTTTATATCACTACTGTTATCAGGAGGTTTCTATCACTACACTACTGTTATCAGGAGGTTTATATCACTACTGTTATCAGGAGGTTTCTATCACTACACTACTGTTATCAGGAGGTTTATATCACTACTGTTATCAGGAGATTTATATCACTACACTACTGTTATCAGGTGGTTTCTATCACTACTGTTATCAGGAGGTTTCTATCACTACACTACTGTTATCAGGAGGTTTCTATCACTACACTACTGTTATCAGGAGGTTTCTATCACTACACTACTGTTATCAGGAGATTTATATCACTACACTACTGTTATCAGGAGGTTTATATCACTACTGTTATCAGGAGGTTTCTATCACTACACTACTGTTATCAGGAGGTTTATATCACTACTGTTATCAGGAGGTTTCTATCACTACACTACTGTTATCAGGAGGTTTCTATCACTACACTCCTGTTATCAGGAGGTTTCTATCACTACACTCCTGTTATCAGGAGGTTTCTATCACTACACTACTGTTATCAGGAGGTTTCTATCACTACACTACTGTTATCAGGAGGTTTATATCACTACTGTTATCAGGAGGTTTCTATCACTACACTACTGTTATCAGGAGGTTTCTATCACTACACTACTGTTATCAGGAGGTTTCTATCACTACACTACTGTTATCAGGAGGTTTCTATCACTACACTACTGTTATCAGGAGGTTTCTATCACTACACTACTGTTATCAGGAGGTTTCTATCACTACACTACTGTTATCAGGAGATTTATATCACTACACTACAGTTATCAGGAGGTTTCTATCACTACTGTTATCAGGTGGTTTCTATCACTACACTACTGTTATCAGGAGGTTTCTATCACTACACTACTGTTATCAGGTGGTTTCTATCACTACACTACTGTTATCAGGAGGTTTCTATCACTACACTACTGTTATCAGGAGGTTTATATCACTACTGTTATCAGGAGATTTATATCACTACACTACTGTTATCAGGTGGTTTCTATCACTACTGTTATCAGGAGGTTTCTATCACTACACTACTGTTATCAGGAGGTTTCTATCACTACACTACTGTTATCAGGAGGTTTCTATCACTACACTACTGTTATCAGGAGATTTATATCACTACACTACTGTTATCAGGAGGTTTCTATCACTACACTACTGTTATCAGGAGGTTTATATCACTACTGTTATCAGGAGGTTTCTATCACTACACTACTGTTATCAGGAGGTTTATATCACTACTGTTATCAGGAGGTTTCTATCACTACACTACTGTTATCAGGAGGTTTCTATCACTACACTCCTGTTATCAGGAGGTTTCTATCACTACACTACTGTTATCAGGAGGTTTCTATCACTACACTACTGTTATCAGGAGGTTTATATCACTACTGTTATCAGGAGGTTTCTATCACTACACTACTGTTATCAGGAGGTTTCTATCACTACACTACTGTTATCAGGAGGTTTCTATCACTACACTACTGTTATCAGGAGGTTTCTATCACTACACTACTGTTATCAGGAGGTTTCTATCACTACACTACTGTTATCAGGAGGATTCTATCACTACACTACTGTTATCAGGAGGTTTCTATCACTACACTACTGTTATCAGGAGATTTATATCACTACACTACAGTTATCAGGAGGTTTCTATCACTACTGTTATCAGGTGGTTTCTATCACTACACTACTGTTATCAGGAGGTTTCTATCACTACACTACTGTTATCAGGTGGTTTCTATCACTACACTACTGTTATCAGGAGGTTTCTATCACTACACTACTGTTATCAGGAGATTTATATCACTACACTACAGTTATCAGGAGGTTTCTATCACTACTGTTATCAGGTGGTTTCTATCACTACACTACTGTTATCAGGAGGTTTCTATCACTACTGTTATCAGGAGGTTTATATCACCACACTACTGCTATCAGGAGGTTTCTATCACTACTGTTATCAGGTGGTTTCTATCACTACACTACTGTTATCAGGAGGTTTCTATCACTACTGTTATCAGGAGGTTTCTATCACTACTGTTATCAGGAGATTTATATCACTACTGTTATCAGGAGGTTTCTATCACTACACTACTGTTATCAGGAGATTTATATCACTACTGTTATCAGGAGGTTTCTATCACTACACTACTGTTATCAGGAGGTTTCTATCACTACTGTTATCAGGAGGTTTCTATCACTACACTACTGTTATCAGGAGGTTTCTATCACTACACTACTGTTATCAGGAGGTTTCTATCACTACTGTTATCAGGAGGTTTCTATCACTACACTACTGTTATCAGGAGGTTTCTATCACTACACTCCTGTTATCAGGAGGTTTCTATCACTACACTACTGTTATCAGGAGGTTTCTATAACTACACTACTGTTACCAGGATGTTTCTATCACTACACTACTGTTATCAGGAGGTTTCTATCACTACATTACTGTTACCAGGATGTTTCTATCACTACACTCCTGTTATCAGGAGGTTTCTATCACTACACTACTGTTATCAGGAGGATTCTATCACTACACTACTGTTATCAGGAGGTTTATATCACTACTGTTATCAGGAGGGTTCTATCACTACACTACTGTTATCAGGAGGTTTATATCACTACTGTTATCAGGAGGTTTCTATCACTATACTACTGTTATCAGGAGGTTTCTATCACTACACTACTGTTATCAGGAGGTTTCTATCACTACACTACTGTTATCAGGAGGTTTCTATCACTACACTACTGTTATCAGGATGTTTCTATCACTACTGTTATCAGGAGGTTTCTATCACTACACTACTGTTATCAGGAGGTTTCTATCACTACACTACTGTTATCAGGTTTCTATCACTACACTCCTGTTATCAGGAGGTTTCTATCACTACACTACTGTTATCAGGAGGTTTCTATCACTACACTACTGTTATCAGGAGGTTTCTATCACTACACTACTGTTATCAGGAGGTTTCTATCACTACACTACTGTTATCAGGAGGTTTCTATCACTACTGTTATCAGGAGGTTTCTATCACTACACTACTGTTATCAGGAGGTTTCTATCACTACACTACTGTTATCAGGAGGTTTATATCACTACTGTTATCAGGAGGTTTATATCACTACTGTTATCAGGAGGTTTCTATCACTACACTACTGTTATCAGGAGGTTTCTATCACTACACTACTGTTATCAGGAGGTTTATATCACTACTGTTATCAGGAGGTTTCTATCACTACACTACTGTTATCAGGAGGTTTCTATCACTACTGTTATCAGGAGGTTTCTATCACTACACTACTGTTACCAGGAGGTTTCTATCACTACACTACTGTTACCAGGAGGTTTCTATCACTACACTACTGTTATCAGGAGGTTTCTATCACTACACTACTGTTATCAGGAGGTTTCTATCACTACACTACTGTTATCAGGAGGTTTCTATCACCACACTACTGTTACCAGGAGGTTTCTATCACTACACTACTGTTATCAGGAGGTTTCTATCACTACAATACTGTTATCAGGAGGTTTCTATCACTACAATACTGTTATCAGGAGGTTTCTATCACTACAATACTGTTATCAGGAGGTTTCTATCACTACACTACTGTTATCAGGAGGTTTCTATCACTACACTACTGTTATCAGGAGATTTATATCACTACACTACTGTTATCAGGAGGTTTCTATCACTACACTACTGTTATCAGGATGTTTCTATCACTACACTACTGTTATCAGGAGGTTTCTATCACTACACTACTGTCATCAGGAGGTTTCTATCACTACACTACTGTTATCAGGAGGTTTCTATCACTACTGTTATCAGGAGGTTTCTACATCCACACTACTGCTATCAGGAGGTTTCTATCACTACTGTTATCAGGTGGTTTCTATCACTACACTACTGTCATCAGGAGGTTTCTATCACTACTGTTATCAGGAGGTTTCTATCACTACTGTTATCAGGAGGTTTCTATCACCACTGTTATCAGGAGATTTATATCACTACTGTTATCAGGAGGTTTCTATCACTACACTACTGTTATCAGGAGGTTTATATCACTACTGTTATCAGGAGGTTTCTATCACTACACTACTGTTATCAGGAGGTTTATATCACTACAGTTATCAGGAGGTTTCTATAACTACACTACTGTTATCAGGAGGTTTCTATCACTACTGTTATCAGGAGGTTTCTATCACTACACTACTGTTATCAGGACGTTTCTATCACTACTGTTATCAGGAGGTTTCTATCACTACTGTTATCAGGAGATTTATATCACTACTGTTATCAGGAGGTTTCTATCACTACAATACTGTTATCAGGAGGTTTCTATCACTACACTACTGTTATCAGGAGGTTTCTATCACTACACTACTGTTATCAGGAGATTTATATCACTACACTACTGTTATCAGGAGGTTTCTATCACTACACTACTGTTATCAGGATGTTTCTATCACTACACTACTGTTATCAGGAGGTTTCTATCACTACACTACTGTCATCAGGAGGTTTCTATCACTACACTACTGTTATCAGGAGGTTTCTATCACTACTGTTATCAGGAGGTTTCTATCACCACACTACTGCTATCAGGAGGTTTCTATCACTACTGTTATCATGTGGTTTCTATCACTACACTACTGTCATCAGGAGGTTTCTATCACTACTGTTATCAGGAGGTTTCTATCACTACTGTTATCAGGAGGTTTCTATCACCACTGTTATCAGGATATTTATATCACTACTGTTATCAGGAGGTTTCTATCACTACACTACTGTTATCAGGAGGTTTATATCACTACTGTTATCAGGAGGTTTCTATCACTACACTACTGTTATCAGGAGGTTTATATCACTACAGTTATCAGGAGGTTTCTATCACTACACTACTGTTATCAGGAGGTTTCTATCACTACTGTTATCAGGAGGTTTCTATCACTACACTACTGTTATCAGGACGTTTCTATCACTACTGTTATCAGGAGGTTTCTATCACTACTGTTATCAGGACGTTTCTATCACTACTGTTATCAGGAGGTTTCTGTCACTACTGTTATCAGGAGATTTATATCACTACTGTTATCAGGAGGTTTCTATCACTACACTACTGTTATCAGGAGATTTATATCACTACTGTTATCAGGAGGTTTCTATCACTACACTACTGTTATCAGGAGGTTTCTATCACTACACTACTGTTATCAGGAGGTTTCTATCACTACACTACTGTTATCAGGAGGTTTCTATCACTACACTACTGTTATCAGGAGGTTTCTATCACTACACTACTGTTATCAGGAGGTTTCTATCACTACACTACTGTTACCAGGATGTTTCTATCACTACACTACTGTTATCAGGAGGTTTCTATCACTACATTACTGTTATCAGGAGGTTTCTATCACTACACTACTGTTATCAGGAGGTTTATATCACTACACTACTGTTATCAGGAGGTTTCTATCACCACTGTTATCAGGAGGTTTCTATCACTACTGTTATCAGGAGATTTATATCACTACTGTTATCAGGAGATTTCTATCACTACACTACTGTTATCAGGAGATTTATATCACTACTGTTATCAGGAGGTTTCTATCACTACACTACTGTTATCAGGAGATTTATATCACTACTGTTATCAGGAGGTTTCTATCACTACACTACTGTTATCAGGAGGTTTCTATCACTACACTACTGTTATCAGGAGGTTTCTATCACTACACTACTGTTATCAGGAGGTTTCTATCACTACTGTTATCAGGAGGTTTCTATCACTACTGTTATCAGGAGATTTATATCACTACTGTTATCAGGAGATTTATATCACTACTGTTATCAGGAGGTTTCTATCACTACACTACTGTTACCAGGATGTTTCTATCACTACACTACTGTTACCAGGAGGTTTCTATCACTACACTACTGTTACCAGGATGTTTCTATCACTACACTACTGTTATCAGGAGGTTTCTATCACTACATTACTGTTATCAGGAGGTTTATATCACTACTGTTATCAGGAGGTTTCTATCACTACACTACTGTTATCAGGAGGTTTATATCACTACTGTTATCAGGAGGTTTCTATCACTACACTACTGTTATCAGGAGGTTTCTATCACTACACTACTGTTATCAGGATGTTTATATCACTACTGTTATCAGGAGGTTTATATCACTACTGTTATCAGGAGGTTTCTATCACTACACTACTGTTATCAGGACGTTTCTATCACTACACTACTGGTACCAGGTTTCTATCACTACAATACTGTTATCAGGAGGTTTCTATCACTACACTACTGTTATCAGGAGGTTTCTATCACTACACTACTGTTATCAGGAGGTTTCTATCACTACACTACTGTTATCAGGATGTTTCTATCACTACTGTTATCAGGAGGTTTCTATCACTACACTACTGTTATCAGGAGGTTTCTATCACTACACTACTGTTATCAGGAGGTTTCTATCACTACACTACTGTTATCAGGAGGTTTATATCACTACTGTTATCAGGAGGTTTCTATCACTACACTACTGTTATCAGGAGGTTTCTATCACTACAATACTGTTATCAGGAGGTTTCTATCACTACACTACTGTTATCAGGAGGTTTCTATCACTACACTACTGTTATCAGGAGGTTTCTATCACTACACTACTGTTATCAGGAGGTTTCTATCACTACACTACTGTTATCAGGAGGTTTATATCACTACTGTTATCAGGAGGTTTCTATCACTACACTACTGTTATCAGGAGGTTTCTATCACTACACTACTGTTATCAGGAGGTTTCTATCACCACTGTTATCAGGACGTTTCTATCACTACACTACTGTTATCAGGAGGTTTATATCACTACTGTTATCGGGAGATTTATATCACTACACTACTGTTACCAGGAGGTTTCTATCACTACACTACTGTTATCAGGTGGTTTCTATCACTACACTACTGTTATCAGGAGGTTTCTATCACTACACTACTGTTATCAGGATGTTTCTATCACTACACTACTGTTATCAGGAGATTTATATCACTACACTACTGTTATCAGGAGGTTTCTATCACTACACTACTGTTATCAGGAGGTTTCTATCACTACACTACTGTTACCAGGAGGTTTCTATCACTACTGTTATCAGGAGGTTTCTATCACTACACTACTGTTATCAGGAGGTTTATATCACTACTGTTATCAGGAGGTTTCTATCACTACACTACTGTTACCAGGAGGTTTCTATCACTACTGTTATCAGGAGGTTTCTATCACTACACTACTGTTATCAGGAGGTTTATATCACTACTGTTATCAGGAGGTTTCTATCACTACACTACTGTTACAAGGAGGTTTCTATCACTACTGTTACCAGGAGGTTTCTATCACTACACTACTGTTATCAGGAAGTTTATATCACTACACTACTGTTATCAGGAGGTTTATATCACTACTGTTATCAGGAGGTTTCTATCACTACACTACTGTTACCAGGAGGTTTCTATCACTACTGTTATCAGGAGGTTTCTATCACTACACTACTGTTATCAGGAGGTTTATATCACTACTGTTACCAGGAGGTTTCTATCACTACACTACTGTTATCAGGAAGTTTATATCACCAACTGCTGTGTATCGTCAAATGTTTAGAGATCCCTTTGTTCAACTGAGAATTGTTTGTCGCCTAGTCATGTGTAAAGCTTCAAATGCCAGACATTTCACATTTTTATAGCGGTGAATTTTTACCAATAATATCTATATTTTTAAATGACACAAAACATTCTATTAATAGATTTCTGGGGGGAGAAAAGTGGGGTGTAATTTCCCCCTGCTCTCATTTTAGCGACCCTGTATTCCTCAAGTTCCTCTGTCTGGGTTGTGATGTTGGATCCAATGAAAACACAGAATTTGGTAACAGTGACGGCACGCCATGCTCACGTTTCCTCTACGGCTGTCTGATGTTACAGAGAGGGGAGCGGGGCTACCTTCATATACACAGAGGCGGCCGGTGTGTGTGTGTGTGTGTGTGTGTGTATGTGTGTGTGTGTGTGTGAGTCTGTGTCCAAGCTTACAGTAGTGTGTGTGCGTGCGTGCATGTGTTCGGGGGTGACCTGCTCTGACCAAAAAACCCTTGACTAATAGTGTGTTGAGACTGTGTTACGGTCCAGGTCGGGTCAGCCAATATCTGCCAGACTTCCTGTGCTGCTGAACTGGGCCGTGTGTGAGCCGCTCACAGCTTCCTGCCGCATGGAATTGTGGGAGCTCTTGGGATATGACTGCAGCCTTCCCGTTGACAGACGTCCAGAGGGAGAGACCAGGTTTAGCCGCCGTTCGACCCTTAACTCTCCCAAATGAATTGAATCATTTTGAAAAATGATAAAAACGTCATGTCTACCAAAGACATGTTACTTTGCTATCTGTTACAATCTATCTGTTACAATCTATCTGTTACAATCTATCTGTTACAATGTAGAGGCTCTATCATCTTTCCCATTAGCGACAGACACATTTCTTCCTACCTACAGTCCAGAATAGGCTAAGAGTGGTAAAACTAGGACAGTGGGACTGACCACCAACCAGTGGCATACAAGTAACTGCCAAAATAATGGAAACACTTGAGTAAATGAGGGATAATGAAGTAGAATGAACTCAGGTGCTTCCACACAGGTGTGGTTTCTGAGTTAATTTCAGCAATTAACACCCCATCATGCTTAGGGTCATGTATAAAATGCCCAGTTGCCTGTTATTTTGTCTACCATGTCTAGAAGAGATGTCAGTGACCTTGAAAGAGGTTTCTCAAAGGAACATAGAGGGTTTAAAGGGTGTGTGTGTGTGTTTGGTTTGATGATCCTTTATTTAACCTTTATATATATATGTTTTACTTGCTATATTGTATTTACTTTGCCACCATGGCCTTTTTGCCTTTACCTCCCTTATCTCACCTCATTTGCTCACATCGTATATAGACTTGTTTATACTGTATTATTGACTGTATGTTTGTTTTACTCCATGTGTAACTCTGTGTCGTTGTATGTGTCGAACTGCTTTGCTTTATCTTGGCCAGGTCGCAATTGTAAATGAGAACTTGTTCTCAACTTGCCTTCCTGGTTAAATAAAGGTGAAATAAAAATAAATAAAAAAAATATAACTAGGCAAGTCAGTTAAGAACAAATACGGCCTACCCCGGCAAAACCCTAACAACGCTGGGACAATTGTGCGCCGCCCTATGGGACTCCCAATCACGGCCGGTTGTGATACAGCCTGGAATCAAACCAGGGTCTGTAGTGACGCCTCTAGCGCTGAGATGCAGTGCTTTAGACCGCTGCGCCACTCGGGTTATAGGGTTAGGTTTAGGGAAAATATTCATTTGAATGGTAATCAAGTGTTTGGTCCCCACATGGAGAGTAAAACAAACATATGTGTGTCTCAGTCACCAGAACTCAACCCAAATAAACACGAGATTCTGGAGCGGTGCCTAAAACAGCGTTTTCCACCACCTTCAACAAAACACAGAATTATGGAAATGATTGTGGAAGAACGGTGTCACATCCCTCCAACAGAATTCCAGACACTTGTAGAATCTATGCCAAGGTGTATTGCAACTGTTCTGGATCGTGGTGCCCAACACCCTATTAAGACTCTTTATGTTGGTGTTTCCTTTATTTTGGCAGTTACCTGTACATTGTCCATACATTGAACTTTATAGGGGTGGATTTCACTGCTCTTAATGGGGTGCCACGGAATTTCCTCTTCCTTACCAGGCCCTAAAAAACCTTTTTAACCTTTTTAAGGTCTTAAGGAAACCTGTCTGTAAGAATGTTAAAATGTCACTTAACAAATCAATCCCCCCCATTTGCATGTGTGTGATCGAACACACATGTCCAGTGCAGGCAGAGTGACAGCCCTATTGATTACAACTAGATTAGGGCAGACATTCATCAGGCTTATGCACTCCTACACTCCTCACAACACAATGGGCAGAGTCAAATCAGATACCCACACTGTATATAGACAGAATATTCAACAGCTCAGATCCCAGCTAAGAACCCCCCCCCCCCCGCCCCTTCCAGATTCCAGCTAAGAACCCCCCCCCCTTCCAGATTCCAGCTAAGAACCCCCCCCCCCTTCCAGATCCCAGCTAAGTAACACTACCAGATCAAACAATCAGTCCACAACTTACAGAAATCCCCATGATATCCATATAATATTTCCACCCCCAACCTCAAAAGTTCCAAAAGAATAATAACTCTCTCTCCCTCCCCTCCCTTCCTTTCCAGGCATCTTCTGCTCCCTTTCATCTGGGGTTTGGTTTTGCTGTGTTTGACGAGTATCTGATTAAAGGACCTATTAGCTCGCCGTGGCCGAGGAGCCCGACGTCAGTTTGAGGCAGGTATGTGAATAAGGGAAATGGAATGTTAGCCTCCACGGCTGCTGCCTCCTTGGCTCTCATTCCTTACATCATGCCCCAGTTCCCCTCTCCCGTCCTGGGGGCCCAGGCTCTGCCTCTGTGGCCCCTCATTGGGAAAACTCCCACACACACACAGACATGCACGCGCCCCCGTGCGCACACACACACACCTTTTTCCTCTGTCTCTCCTTCACGCCTCAATCACGCAGCTTACAACCCTGAGACTTCTGGGTACAGATCATCAGGCAGACACACACACTGTAATGCTGCGCTGAGTGGAACCTGACACACAGACACACGTCTCGCTGGTCTAAGTGGAACCCGAGACGAGACAGCAGGGTGAATATCCTGCTCGACCGGTGACGAGAAGCAGAGTGAGCTGTGATTGTGTAAAATCTCCCCAAAACAAACATGTCACATAGTATTTGGAAGGGACCTGGAGGGAGGCCTGGCATGTACTGTACTGTAGACTGTGGGTCTAAAGTGGTATGTATGATTCATGGTAAAGAGTAGGCTGTGGGAAAGTGCTATGGTTCTGATTCAATTAACCAATGCAATAAAGCTTTGACATGGCCCACACAGACGTCAACTCTGGGACACACCAATTGTGCGTGACAGCCTACTTCATCAGTTCCCAACTTCCATATGAAAAATGACAAGTGCCCTCTAAAAGACGCCGAAATCCACAGAAGTGGGTCTGACGAAGATTAACGCAAGACTACCTGGGACTACCCAACTGTGTTTCAGTTTCACAAACAAACACACCCAACCAATCACAGCTCCAGACTGAGGGTCAAACTCAGCAGGAAGAGCAGGTGATGAGTAAAACGGTTCATCAACAGACCTATAGCTCCATTTCCGAGACGAGCATCATTCACCTAGAATAAGGCTAACAAGCTAACACACACACATCACCACTGTTAGCATCTACAGTAAGTATGTGAGTAACAGATGAATAAAAGCTCAGTAAACACTCCAGGCGTATCCCAGGGACAGACATACATGTACAGTACCATTAGTTGGAGTTAGTGGCAGAACGTATTGCATGGGGAATTGTTTGGATAGCTGTTGGGAGAGACAGAGAATTGAGAACGAGGCTGTCTCAAATGACTGTGGAGCAGACTGGAGTGTTTAGTTCGGGGGTCTGACAGTCATGTTCCATGTTTACTCAGAGTGCTCTCTTTCTGGGTAACGTAGTTGATGTGATTGGGTTACGGATTGAAGTTGCTTAGATGATTCAAATATATTTATGGAGGTGACTAACTTGTACTCAAAACCCCCTTTATGTCTGCCGGAGGGGTTCATTCATTCAGGTGAACGACACGTGGGTGAGCGGACCACTTAATAATAATTATAAATATATATATAATAAAGAGAGGAGTACTTCCTGTACTGTTAGTATGCGTTTTGGTGGTGGAAGTATAAATAGGAAACGACGTCACACGGACATCTAAAGTGCTGGATGTTATTTAATTTTTTTAAATCAGTAAATGGTGAAAAGAGAATCCGTACACTCCAACTAACAAATCTGAAAAAGTATGTTATTTGGGCCTTCCCAAAAACAGAAGCCCCAGGCTAGATTTGAAGTTCTACCCCAATCTAAAGCCTCTTGAGCTGGGATAGTTTTTACACTTATCCCCTGATGTAAATGGTTCGGAGTCTTACAGGATGTGCCATTGAATAGACTAAAGGATAGAGAGTGTAAAGAGAGCCGACTGTATGAACGGAAGAACCACTACCGGATTTCCATTACCGGCAAACAGCTGTGTTCACTTCACATGGAAAATAAACCTCAAAGTTAAATGTATAGAAAGACTAGACTTCCAGGGCACATAACCAATTATCAATGCTATCAATATCTTTACACAGTGAATAAAATAAACATGTAACAGTCAATCCAGTCAAGTTGATCCAGCAGAGATTGGGAAACTGGAAGAATAAAATAATCATAATTATGACCGATTTAAGATTTTCATGCAGATTTCATATGGAATTAATATTATTCCCATTTTCTCAGTTGACTTTCCTCCATTGAATCTCACTAGCGGTTTATCATGTACAACTAGAGATGAAGCATTGCACCTTTAAACATGACTTCTGTTAAGCTGCTCCAGTGTTAATAAAGTTGTGATGACCTTCCACATCAGGCAGGAAGGTGGTTTGTGATGAGAAAACGAGATGAGCTGAGCTGAGATGAGAGCATAGTAAGCAGAGTGAATAGAGACGACTGGGGGATTGATGTCTGTAGAGGAGGAAGGGGAGCTGATATTGGGGGTCATTGAGCCCTGTGTGATGGATGACCTAAACTTGACGTCCTTGTCAAACGCCACGTCTTTGAAATGCAGACCTGAGTGTAGATGAGGGTCAGTGTGCGTGTAGTGTGTGGGGGGGGGGGACGACACACATTAATTCCTGCATTCTTGACTGGGCACCTAGGCTAGGGACGTAGCGGGGTAAAGATGCCACCTGTCCCACAATCCACCTCAAACACCCAGAGAGAGAGAGAGAGAGAGAGAGAGAGAGGAAGAGATGGAATATTAGTGAGGGTAAGGAGGGAGAGGGAGAGGAAGAGATGGAATATTAGTGAGGGTAAGGAGGGAGAGGGGGACGGAGAGCAGAGAAAGAAAGCCTCTGCAAAAACTGCAGTGCTGCAGAAAAGCCTCCTGCCAGGCCATGCATGGGCTGAGAGAGAGAGAGAGAGAGATGATGGGAGAGAGAGAGAGAGAGAGAGAGAGAGAGAGAGAGAGAGAGAGAGAGAGACAGAGAGAGAGACAGAGAGAGAGAGAGAGAGAGAGAGAGAGAGATGATGGGAGAGAGAGAGAGAGAGAGAGAGAGAGAGAGAGAGAGAGAGAGAGAGAGAGAGAGATGATGGGAGAGAGAGAGAGAGAGAGAGATGATGGGAGAGAGAGAGAGAGAGAGAGAGAGAGAGAGAGAGAGAGAGAGAGAGATGATGGGAGAGAGAGAGAGAGATGGGAGAGAGAGAGA